>NC_090647.1:47498809-47601309 GCF_040937935.1 Hyperolius riggenbachi
AAATAATTTTGTTTTCTTAAAACAGAAGATATGTGCGATAATTCAACTAAGTGAGTGTGGTTTCCCATGATGCATCACTACTGAATATGCAAATCATCTCTTTATGCCTCTGAAAGCAAGGCTAACATCCAGAACCGCTGGTGTATAGTGAGCCTGTAGCTAATACATTTTACAGAGCCACACCAATCCAATATGCATACAGTCTTCATAAAGAACGGTATAAACTGGTCTGTAATGGAGGTGGGGTAACCAGCAAGTTAGGTTTGCTTTAAGGTGGAGCTGAACTCTTGCACAGGACAGAAGGAAAAAAGAGAAATGCACCCTGTATGTATTTAGAGAGTTTAGCCTGTTTAATTCCCCCTCATCTGTGACTAATCACAATTGTAATTTGATCTCTAAGCTGCGTCAGCTGGCTGCCTTAGCAGAAAAGAATTTACAAATAGAGGATGTTAACCCTATGTCTGCTTCCAGAATTTGTGTCAGTTGTAAGAATTTTTTTCTTTAAAAAGATAAGCAGCAGCATAATAACCTTCAGAGTAGAGAGGAAGTTCTGAGTTCAGGTCTGCTTTAATTGACAAACAGAGCTTCAATGACAGTTCTAGTGTATAGCCTGTGTCTGCTCTGTGTGTGTCTGCTGTGTGTGTGTGTGTGTGTGTGTGTGTGTGTGTGTGTGTGTGGTGTGTGTGTGTGGTGTGTGTGGTGTGTGTGTGTGGTGTGTGTGTGTGGTGTGTGTGTGTGGTGTGTGTGTGTGGTGTGTGTGTGTGGTGTGTAAGAATTTTTTTTCTTTAAAAAGATAAGCAGCAGCATAATAACCTTCAGAGTAGAGAGGATGTTCTGAGTTCAGGTCTGCTTTAATTGACAAACAGAGCTTCAATGACAGTTCTAGTGTATAGCCTGTGTCTGCTCTGTGTGTGTGTGTGGTGTGTGGTGTGTGGTGTGTGGTGTGTGTGGTGTGTGGTGTGTGGTGTGTGGTGTGTGTGGTGTGTGTGTGGTGTGTGTGGTGTGTGTGTGGTGTGTGTGGTGTGTGTGTGGTGTGTGTGGTGTGTGTGGTGTGTGTGGTGTGTGTGGTGTGTGTGGTGTGTGTGGTGTGTGTGTGGTGTGTGTGGTGTGTGTGGTGTGTGTGGTGTGTGTGGTGTGTGTGGTGTGTGTGGTGTGTGTGGTGTGTGTGGTGTGTGTGGTGTGTGTGGTGTGTGTGTGGTGTGTGTGGTGTGTGTGGTGTGTGTGGTGTGTGTGGTGTGTGTGGTGTGTGTGGTGTGTGTGGTGTGTGTGGCGTGTGTGGTGTGTGTGTGTGTGTGTATAGTCTACACACACAAATATATCTTTTAGGAGTGAGGGTAATTCAAACACACTTTGGCCGCAGTAGCCTGGCCTCTTTACATATTGGCCTGCCAGAGTAAGCAAAAAGAAGAGTGCTGAAGCTTCTGCATGCCCAGTAGAGGCGTGGCTACATACATAAGGCGAAATGATACAGGGGGTGTATGGGGCACACCAAAGAGGTAGCACATTTTACAAGGCAGACTCCTCTTGTTTCACTCATCTACTCAAATACCGATTCTCTCTTGCTGACAAATTCCTCCCCCTATCTACTCCACAATGAGAAGGGCCAGGCAAGTGTTACACATCACTGGATAAACTGCCAAAGACCTGCGGGGGAAAAGCTGGTCTAATGGGTGGCTTTGCTCACCAATAGGGAAGCTCAGGAGCCTCACTCTCACATTTCTCCAATGTCTACAACTGATAAAAATGTACTCGTGTGGTTTTCGCTGTCATTTCAGTGATTCACCTTGCCAGCAGTAAAGATGCCGGCATCTCTGATAAAGAATGTTAATGAGGGTGCGGTAAGAGTGTGCAGTAAGTGAACTAAATAATTCACATATGAATATCAGGGGGGAAAATGCACTGTGTGGTCAAAAAATTAGAAACAGCCGCTAATAACGAGTTAGTCCACCTGATCAGACTATATTCTTCTTAGCATGGGCTCAACAAGATGCTGAGGATCGTTGGCCCATACAGACACAATGGCAGATCTAAGTTGGGTCAGATTGGACGGTGGCATTTCCAAGCTTTGAAGAGATCTCTAGACCTTGTCCCACAAATGCTCTATAGCAGGGGTCCCCAACCTTTTTCAGCCCGGGGACCGGTAACCGTCCAAAACTTTCTCTGGGGCCCGGGGGGGGGGGGGGGGGGGGGGGGGGGCTTGGGTATTCGCGGCGGCACAGCAAGCACAGTTGCCCCAGTATAGGGAGTCTAGGTACCCCGCTGCAGCTAGTATAGTGCCCCAGTATAGTTAGTATAGTGCCCAGTGTGCCCCAGTATAGCTAGTATGGTGCCCCATGAAAGCTAGTATAGTGCCCCATGATAGCTAATATAGTGCCCCATGTGCCCCAGAATAGCTAGTATAGTGCCCTGTGTGCCCCAGGATAGCTAGTATAGTGCCCAGTGTGCCCCAGGATAGCTAGTATAGTGCCCAGTGTGCCCCAGGATAGCTAGTATAGTGCCCAGTGTGCCCCAGTATATCTAGTATAGTGCCCCATGTGCCCCAGGATAGCTAGTACAGTGCCCAGTGTGCCCCAGTATAGCTAGTATAGTGCCCATGTGCCCCAGGATAGCTAGTATAGTGCCCCAGGATAGCTAGTATAGTGCCCCAGGATAGGTAGTATAGTGCCCCAGGATAGCTAGTATAGTGCCCCAGGATAGCTAGTATAGTGCCCAGTGTGCCCCAGGATAGCTAGTACAGTGCCCAGTGTGCCCCAGGATAGCTAGTACAGTGCCCAGTGTGCCCCAGGATAGCTAGTATAGTGCCCATGTGCCCCAGGATAGCTAGTATAGTGCCCATGTGCCCCAGGATAGCTAATATAGTGCCCCATGTGCCCCAGGATAGCTAGTATAGTGCCCAGTGTGCCCCAGTATAGCTAGTATAGTGCCCCATGTGCCCCAGGATAGCTAGTACAGTGCCCAGTGTGCCCCAGTATAGCTAGCATAGTGCCCCATGTGCAGCTAGTATAGTGCCCCAGGATAGTTAGTATAGTGCCCCAGTGTAGCCCCCCTCCCCCCGCTCCTGTCACCTTATGAGCTGGCGGCCGCTTCCTGTCACTGATTCCCCGTAGCCGCTTTGAGGATTGCAGCATCTCCTACTACAGCAGCGCTTCCTGCGCAGCTGCTGTAAGGAGGGAAGAAAGCGAGACAGCGCCGGTTTCCATGGTAACGGCGATCGCCGCTACAGGAAGCCGCTGCCCCGCTTTCTTCCCTCCTTACAGCAGCTGCGCAGGAAGCGCTGCTGTAATAGGAGATGCTGCAATCCTCAAAGCGGCTACGGGGAATCAGTGACAGGAAGCGGCCGCCAGCTCATAAGGTGACAGGAGCGGGGGGAGGGGGGTGAGAGGCCAGATCCGCCGCGGCCCAGCTGGCAACTGCCCACGGACCGGCAGTGGGCCACGGCCCGGTGGTTGGGGACCCCTGCTCTATAGCACTGAGGTCAGAAGACTGAGCTGGCCATGGAAGCAGGTTAAACTCTGACTGATGTTCCTCAAACCAAATTGAGACTGAACGAACGCGGTGGCAAGGGCCCACAACAGGTGCCTCTTCCTATTTTTCTGTGATACCAAAGGCACTCTTGATGGTCTCCTGCTGCTAAAGTCTATCCTTTTCAAAGTCAGTCTTGTGCATTAGGATATGCATTGTGATGCACTTGCATTGAATTTGGCTGTAATGGTGTTGTTGCCCTTCTGTTGCTGCAGACTAAGCATGCTACTCGCCTTTCACCTCTCTTGTTCACCAGCTTTTTTGACCAGAATAGTCCTCGTCACTTGAAGATTTTTTTTTCTCAACTGCGACTCTCTAAACACCCAAGATACTGCTGGGCGAGGAAATCCTTGCTGTTGCTTCAGAAATGCTAGCACAGCTCATTTTGCACCAACAATAATCCCTTGTTCAAAGTAATTTAAAGTGCAACTGAGATTAAAAAATGCATACCTGGGTTTACCTCCAGCTTGAACGCTCCCTCGCTGCCGTTCTCCACTTCCTGGATCCCGGTAACTTCGGCCAGTTGCCGCAGACAGTGGGGCCATCCCACATTGCGCTCTCGGCCGGGAGCATTCTGCACAGGATGCACCCATACATGCACAGTTAGCCCCAACTCACGAAGTTACTGTGAGTCATAGCGGAGCATCCAGGAGGCGAAGGACAGCGGCGAGGGATCGATCAGGCCAAAGGGGGCTGCAGAAAACCCCAGGTAGGTATGAATTTATTTCATCTCAGGTTTACTTTAAATCTTTAAAGTGAACCAGAGACAAAGCACCCTATTTTACCATATACAGGATCTTCTCAAAAAATTAGCATATTGTGATAAAGTTCATTATTTTCTGTAATGTACTGATAAACACTAGACTTTCATATATTTTAGATTCATTACACTACAACTGAAGTAGTTCAAGCCTTTTATTGTTTTAATATTGATGATTTTGGCATACAGCTCATGAAAACTCAAAATTCCTATCTCAAAAAATTAGCATATTTCATCCGACCTATAAAAGAAAAGTGTCTTTAAAACAAAAAAAAGGTCAACCTTCAAATAATTATGTACAGTTATGCACTCAATACTTGGTCGGGAATCCTTTTGCAGAAATGACTGCTTCAATGCGGCGTGGCATGGAGGCAATCAGCCTGTGGCACTGCTCAGGTGTTATGGAGGCCCAGGATGCTTCGATTGCGGCCTTAAGCTCATTCAGAGTGTTGGGTCTTGCGTTTCTCAACTTTCTCTTCACAATATCCCACAGATTCTCTATGGGGTTCAGGTCAGGAGAGTTGGCAGGCCAATTGAGCACAGTAATGCCATGGTCAGTAAACCATTTACCAGTGGTTTTGGCACTGTGAGCAGGTGCCAGGTCGGGCTGAAAAATGAAATCATCTCCATAAAGCTTTTCAGCAGATGGAAGCATGAAGTGCTCCAAAATCTCCTGATAGCTAGCTGCATTGACCCTGCCCTTGATAAAACACAGTGGACCAACACCAGCAGCTGACATGGCACCCCAGACCATCACTAACTTGACTTCAGGCATTTTGGCATTTCCTTCTACCCAGTCTTCCTCCAGACTGGCACCTTGATTTCCGAATGGCATGTAAAAGTTGCTTTCATCCGAAAAAAGTACTTTGGACCACTGAGCAACAGTCCAGTACTGCTTCTCTGTAGCCCAGGTCAGGCGCTTCTGCCGCTGTTTCTGGTTCAAAAGTGGGTTCATGCTTCTATCTGCTGAAAAGCTTTATGGAGATGAAGATTTCAGCCACAGGCTGATTGCCTCGATGTCACGCCGCATTGAAGAAGTCATTTCTGCAAAAGGATTCCCGACCAAGTATTGAGTGCATAACGGAACAATTATTTGAAGGTTGACCTTTTTTAGTTTTAAAAACACTTTTTTTTATTGGTCGGATGAAATATGCTAATTTTTTGAGATGTCATTTTAATAAACAATTCCTATTTTTATAATCCCCTATTGTACTGTGCCAGATTGCTATCTGTGGCCGCCGTACTCCCTGTTTTACCCCCACCCCTTGGAGAATTGGACGCCGCTCACCACGCTTCCTAGCGTGTGTTTGAGCAAACGTCCTTGCTCCCATAGTAACCGGCGCAAGGAGGCTTGGAACCAGTGACGTCATCTCCGTTTCTCTTCCGCTCCACCTGCCACGGAGAGCGCGGTCCCCGGCTGCCTAAGAGGGACGTATGCGAACCACGGCTGAGTACGGAGTACCAGCCACACCAATACTAGGTGAGACCTTTCCTAGTGTTATTTGAATTACATTGTTGGAAAACTCAGAGCGCTCCTCTCCTTTCTTTACAAATTTTTTGAGATAGGAATTTTGAGTTTTCATGAGCTGTATGCCAAAATCATCAATATTAAAACAAAGGCTTGAATTACTTCAGCTGTGTATATTTGAATATAAAATATATGAAAGTCTAATGTTAATCAGTACATTACAGAAAATAATGAACTTTATCACAATATGCAAATTTTTTGAGAAGATCCTGTATATCAGTGGGAACATTAGAGAAAACACCTACCCTGCTCTCCGTTTCATCCTTTACTGCTCAGCTTGCTTATCAGCCCTGATAAAATCCAAGACTGAGCATTCAGTCTGGATTTGCTCAGGAATCATCATAGCCGAGTCATTACACCAGAGCCAGAGGGGGCAGGCTTGGGCTTGAAAAGACACCAGAGAACACAGACTCTGCTATGATTCCTGAGCTAAGCCAGACTGAATGCTCAGTCTGAGATTTTATCAAGGCTAATAACAAGCAGGCTGAGCAGTGAAGGATGAAACAGAGAGCAGGGTAGGTGTTTTCTCCAATGTCCCCACTGATCTATATGGTAAAATACATGAGGGTGCTTAGTCTCTGGTTCACTTCAATCCTACCCATTTTTACATTAATTTGCGTGATAACCAAAGTGTTATATAAGCAACTCTGCATTGTTATGTCACTATTGGACTGGTTTACTTTCAAAATTAGAGGTGTCTAATGTTTGGGCCACTCTGTATATATTTATGTATATATGTTTATACACTGTGCTCTCCCCAGGCTCTTTTAGCCGGGTGCTCCACCCGGCTAGTTTTGATGACCCCCCCCGGCTCTCATCGGCTCACCTCCTATGCTGTGAGCAGAGTTTAGCACAGAAGCCCCGGCCCTGCATTCTCCCATCTTGCACCACCCGGCTGAAAATAATTTCTGGGGAGAACACAGTATATACATACGTCACACACAGTAGAGTTATTCTGTAAAGTCTTACCTTTTGCCAGAAGTCCATGGAGAATCTCATATACCAGATATCACACTGGCTGTACTCAAACCTCCCCAGTATGGTGACATTGGACTCATTGGCCTTTATCTTGTCAATGTCGTCCTCCATTTTGCCTGGTTTCCAGCAGACAATGGCATTTTCACATGACTGCAATACAAGAAGGAGATGACTATACAACTTCTCTGTCACTCCAGTCACACAACACATCTGTTTTACTATTACACCATTCATAAATAATACACGTCACTCATGATGAATTATAGGAGTTATAAATGCACATTCTTAAAGCTGTGCTTATATCGACTCTATACTATAAAATCCACAGGCACATATGCAGTGTTCTTCCAGGTTCTTTTAGCCGGATGCTCCGCCCGGCTGTCATCAGCTCTCATCATCCTCCTCCTCTTATGCTGTAAGCAGAGTTGCACCGACCCTGCATTCCTTCTCCCTCGCACCCCACCCGGCTACTTTTTCATGCCACCCAGCTAGAAAAAAAATTCTGGGAACAACACTGCATATGGTTTTCTGCCTGAACTTAGGCGATAATAAATTGTATGTCTAATACAGATAATAAATAGAACATTAGTTGCAGAGAATTATGTCGTATTGCTTTCCAGTACAGGAAGTGTGAAACAAACCTTGGGTTATCTATGCAAAAGACCTTTTATAAGCTAGTCAATGACTTGATCTAACTCAGTCCTGTTTTCTGAAGAGTTTAAACAGCCAAGAAACAGTGAGAGACACCTTGATCTAAGATTTTACTGCAGGAAAGTTTAAATGGTCATTACTTCTGCTTATACACCTTAAAATACAGAGTGTGGATTGTAAACTGCAACTGTAACAGTCAGATGCAAAATTATAAGTAAAGCTATATACCTGACAAAAATATGAGACTTTTCTTTGCTACTAATGCTCTATAATAGCGATGGCGAACCTATGGCACGCGTGCCAGACCCGGCACGCATAGCCGAATCTGCTGGCACGCCATTGCTGCTGCGTTATGTCCTGTCCATTGCATGAACTGTAGACGCCGCGCCAGTTCATAGCCAGCAGACCCGCTCCAGCCTCCATAGTCTTCCGGTAGGCAGAGCAGGGCTACGGTAAGATGGCGTCCGAAGCCCTGTACTGGAGACTAATTATCTTCAGTACAGGGTTTCGGACGCCATCTTCCCGTAGCCCTGCTATTGCATTCAGCACGGGAGATATGCAGGAGCAATATCTCCAGGGGAGCTGCGCTCCAGAGGCCGGCCGGGAGAGGAGACTTCTGTCAAGTGAGTAAATTCCTTTTTTGCAGGTGAAATGTTGCCCACTGCGTTATTTTCTGGTGAAATGTTGCCCACTGCGTTATTTTCTGGTGAAATGTTGCCCACTGCGTTATTTTCTGGTGAAATGTTGCCCACTGCGTGATTTTCTGGTGAAATGTTGCCCACTGCGTGATTTTCTGGTGAAATGTTGCCCACTGCGTGATTTTCTGGTGAAATGTTGCCCACTGCGTGATTTTCTGGTGAAATGTTGCCCACTGCGTGATTTTCTGGTGAAATGTTGCCCACTGCATGATTTTCTGGTGAAATGTTGCCCACTGCATGATTTTCTGGTGAAATGTTGCCCACTGCATGATTTTCTGGTGAAATGTTGCCCACTGCATGATTTTCTGGTGAAATGTTGCCCACTGCATGATTTTCTGGTGAAATGTTGCCCACTGCATGATTTTCTGGTGAAATGTTGCCCACTGCATTATTTTCTGGTGAAATGTTGCCCACTGCATTATTTTCTGGTGAAATGTTGCCCACTGCATTATTTTCTGGTGAAATGTTGCCCACTGCATTATTTTCTGGTGAAATGTTGCCCACTGCATTATTTTCTGGTGAAATGTTGCCCACTGCATTATTTTCTGGTAAAATGTTGCCCACTGCATTATTTTCTGGTAAAATGTTGCCCACTGCATTATTTTCTGGTGAAATGTTGCCCACTGCATTATTTTCTGGTGAAATGTTGCCAACATTGTGTTTTCTGCTGAAATGTTGCACACATTGCGTTTATTTTCTGGTGTCTGAGGTAACTGTTGCTGCATTTATTATTTAATGGTCATAGTTGGCTATATTTGCTGCTTTGGGGTTACGGCGGGTATACTAATAAATAGCATCACACAGTTCCTGCACACCCATGTTGCGAATCCTCATGGCGGAAACACTGCTTTCCTATGCCTCGCTGTTACATCATTACGTCAGCTCCGCCCATACAATGTCATGGCCACACCCATTTTTTTTTAGCTACGTGCGCCGCTAACACCCCCCCTCCCCTGTCCAAGGTTGAACCCAGAAAAATCTGGACACTGTAGGTCTGAGGGCCTGGTATTTGTAATCTCTTATGTTCTGAGGAGGGGGGGGGTCATTTTGTTAAAATTGGCGTGTTGGCACTTTACGAGAGACAAGAGGCTTGAGTTGAAGTTTGGGCAATTCTGTCTCGAAAAGGTTTGCCACCACTGCTCTATAATGATCTGTAGGAGAAATGCAATTCATTATCAAGTTTATTTTGGCTTCAGATTTGCTTTAAAGGAAAGGTTCAGGGAGGGTGGGTAAAAAATAAAAATCAAATTCCACTTACCCGGGGCTTCCTCCAGCCCGTGGCAGGCAGGAGGTGCCCTCGCCGCCGCTCCGCAGGCTCCCGGTGGTCTCCGGTGGCCGACCCGACCAGGCCGGCTGCCAGGTCGGGCTCTTCTGCGCTCCAAGGCCCGGAACTTCTGCGTCCCACGCCGGCGCTCTGACGCCATCGGACGTCCTCCGGGCTCTACTGCGCAGGCGCAGAAGTACTGCGCCTGCGCAGTAGAGCCCGGAGGACGTCCGATGACGTCAGAGCGCCGGCGTGGGACGCAGAAGTTCCGGGCCTTGGAGCGCAGAAGAGCCCAACCTGGCAGCCGGCCTGGCCAGGTCGGGTCGGCCACCGGAGACCACCGGGAGCATGCGGAGCGGCGGCGAGGGCACCTCCTGCCTGCCACGGGCTGGAGGAAGCCCCGGGTAAGTGGAATTTGATTTTTATTTTTTTCCTACCCTCCCTGAACCTTCCCTTTAAAAGAAAACCTGAACTGAAAATTAAGTCAAAATAAACATACACAAGTCATACTTACCTCCCGTGTAGTCTACTCCTCAATCCCTTTGTCCTCTCCTGAGGCCTGTTTGTCCACTGTTATCAAGGGAATTCCCTGTCCTCCATTTTGAAAATGGCCATTACCCCCTAACAGCTTCCTGGTCAGCACACTGTTAAACTGTAATATCGCCCACTTGAGCCATTGGGATACATGGCACATCAGTTGTCCTCTCAGCTATAACTGACAGCAACTGATATGTGACTGACAGCAACTGATATATTTCAATTCTGACAAAATGTCAGAACTGGAAGGGATTATTATCAGAAGAAACTGGTGAGCTTCTGAGAGGAACTGATGTCAAGGTAACTATGTAATGTTCATTTCAAGTTACCTCGTGTGTTTATTTTAAATAATTTTTCTCAGTTCAGATTCCCTTTAAGTCTTCTATAGCTGACTGTGAGCTCCTCTACCAAAAACCGTTAAAAAGTGTGAATGCCAATGTGGTCCTCCCAGAGCAGAAACAAACATTCCACGGAGCCACACCTGAAAGGATTAAGAGGTCACCACCTGTGATAGATTTCAAAATGTAAATCAGGGAGAGGAAAGGTTTCTCAATGGCCAAATACTGACTAAATAGTTTATAAATATTGTAAAAAATAATAATATGGCAGGCTACGGAGGTGAAACACTGCCTACCATCACTTCCCGCTAGATTTCCTTGAAAGTCCTACATTAGAATTTAGGCTTGCCCATCACTCACTCAAAATCCTATAAGAACCCCTAAAGCCCAATCTACACGACACGATTTTTTGTACGATCCGATTAAATCCGACATGTCCGATCGGGATTCGATTCAATTCAATTTGATTTTCCATTGCAAAACAATAGCAAATCGAATTGCATTGAATCGAATCCTGACCGGACATGCTGGATTTAATTGGATCGTAAATAGAATCGTAATCGAATCGTACAAAGAATCGTATCGTGTAGATTGGGCTTTTTGAAGGGGTTCTGTGGATAGTAGAAACAAAAAAAGAAAAACAGACACTTACATGGGGCTTCTATCATCCCCCTACAGCTGTCATGTCCCGCGCTGTCCTCCTACGATCCTCCGTTCCCCACGGCCGGCACCAGTCAATTATTCACCTAACGAGACGAACAGTGCGCACTCCAGCTCACGTCTCCGGGAGATTACTGCGCAGATGCGGTATGAGGTTTTCTCGTAATGCGCCGTGAGCTCCTGCAGAAGCGAGCACACTCGTGGCCATGCCCCCTCAGTCTCACTACAGGAATAATCAGACCGACGCCGCCGAACGGGTGATCGGAGGAGGATGGCGTGGGACATGACAGCTACAGGGGTCCGTTAGAAGCCCCAGGTAAGTGTCTGTTTTTTCTTTTTACTATCAAAAGAACCCCTTTAAACTCCCATTAGACCCCTTAAACTCCCATTAGACCCCTTAAACTCCCATTAGACCCCTTAAACTCCCATTAGACCCCTTAAACTCCCATTAGATCCCTTAAACACTTAAGCCCAACTGGACGAGGTTTCTCATCCAGTTGGGCTGCGCACGCGCCCGCGGGCCCCCCGTGCGCGCCCCCGCTGCTGGCCGCTAGCCCACCGATCAGTGAAAGGGATTATAAATCCCTTTCGCTGATCGGACCCCCCCGGAGAAAAGCCGACAGCGTCTCTTCAGACGCTGCGGCTTTTCTGAGCTCTGGTCTCCTTTCTTCTGCCTGGGAGCGAGATCGATCGCTCCCAGGACTTTTTGATTCTGGCCATCTTGTGGCCAAATAGCAAATTACACCCAAAAAAAAAAAAGTTTTAAGAATAAACCTATAAATATATTAAAAAAAATTCCTGTTTACCTCCCACACCAAAAAATACCCACATACAAGTTTAAATAAAAAAAAAAAAAAAAATTACAATAATAAAAAAAACAAAAAACAAATAGTTACCTAAGGGTCTGAACTTTTTAAATATTCATGTCAAAGGAGTATATCAATATGATTTAATAAATTATGGGCTTCTAAACAGTGATGGACGCAAAACGGAAAAAATGCACCTTTATTTCCAAATAAAATATTGTCGCCATACATTGTGATAGGGACATAATTTTAACGGTGAAATACCCGGGGCATATGGGCAAATACAATACGTGAGTTTTAATTATGGAGGCATGTATTATTTTAAAACTATAATGGCTGAAAACTGAGAAATAAATTTTTTCCATTTTTTTCTTATTCTTCCTGTTAAAATGCATTTACAGTAAAGTGGCTCTTAGCAAAATATACCACCCACAGAAAGCCTAATTGGTGGCGGAAAAAACAAGATATAGATCAATTCATTGTGATGAGTAGTGATAAAGTTATTGGCAAATGAATGGGGGGTGAAAGTTGCTCGGATGTAAAAAAATGTCAACCCTTCGGGCTTAAGTGGTTAAAGGAATACTGTAGGGGGGGTCAGGGGAAAAGGAGTTGAACTTACCCGGGGCTTCTAATGGTCCCCCGCAGACATCCTGTGCCCGTGCAGCCACTCACCGATGCTCCGGCCCCGCCTCCGGTTCACTTCTGGAATTTCAGACTTTAAAGTCTGAAAATTTCTGCGCCTGCGTTGCCGTGTCCTTGATCCCGCTGATGTCACCAGGAGCATATTGCGCAGGCCCAGTATGGTCTGTGCCTGTGCAGTACGCTCCTGGTGACATCAGCGGGATTAAAGACATGGCAACGCAGGCGCAGTGGTTTTCAGACTTTAAAGTCCGAAATTCCAGAAGTGAACCAGAGGCGGGGCCGGAGCATCGGTGAGTGGCTGTGTGGGCACAGGATGTCTGCGGGGGACCATTAGAAGCCCCGGGTAACTTCAACTCATTTTCTCCCGACCCCCCTACAGTATCCCTTTAAACTTCCATAAGACCCTTTAAACTGCCCAAAAAATTAGAGCTTACCTTTGACAGTATTAAGTCTCCGAGCCACCTGACACAGTCCACATAATTTCTGTGAATGTCTCGCGTTGAGAAGTCAGGGAAGTGGATCTTCTGTGAAATGAACGGCCTGTAGAAATGAAGGACAGTTCTGGAGATAAATTGCAAGCATGTCTCTGCTAATGTTTTCAATAATATGACTGAGCACGAACCCAAACTCCAGTATTTAATGTTTACAGAAGTACCACTAACCTTCACACAAGGATGTCACAGTAAAGGACAATTTTTAGTGTGTGTAAATAGCTTATCCTCTTCAGCGGTATTCCCGAGTGTGGCCCGGGGTTACTCTTACTTGCTGAATGCAGTAACTCGGAGCCACCCTCCCAAGGTAAGTATCTCCCAGAGGGAGATTTTTTTTTTTTTGCACAGATTCTCTTTAATATACAGAGAGTGTAGCAGCAGCTTGCACAGGACAGAAGGAAAACAGAGACATGCACCCTCGCAGCTTGATGTCTGTACTGTTGATGAAAGCAATAAACTAATGGCATGACAGTGCCAGTCTGCCTCTTTGCAAAAACATCTCTTTAACCACTTAATGACAAGCCTGCTAGAGCCTCTTAATGGCTCCCGGGCGTTTTATAAGTCAGACAGTTCAGCTGCCGCTGTGCGCGTGCGCGCTCCCGTGTGTGCATGTGCATTCTCGTGCATGTGAAAATAGTGAAAAAAACCCACCAAAGAAAAAATACACCTTTATTTCCAAATACTATATTGTCACCATACTTAGTACTAGGGACATAATTAAAATTTGTGATAACCAGGACAAATAGACAGATAAAAATGTGTGGGTTTTATGTACAGTAGCAGTGTTTATATTAAAACTATAGGGGATGAAATCGGAGAAAGTTTTTTTTCATTTTTTCCTGTTTTTTCCTTTAAAATGCATAGAAAAAGTAATTACTGAAAACAAATATCAGCCCCAAAAAGCCCAATTGGTGGTGAAAAAAAACAAGATATAGATCATTTCATTGTGATTAGTAGTGATTAAGATATTGGCAAATGAAAGGTATGAGCAATGAGAGGTGCTCGTCCGTTAGGGTAAAAACCTCTTTGGGGTGAAGTGGTTAATATTTCTTTACAGTCTACAGTGTATAGCACAGAGAAAATGTAACAAATGCAGAATTTTATTAAGTATAAGCGCACAGGCACTTTGAAATCAACCCAATGCTTCAGGAAAATGTATCTTCCATATTTTGGGCAGAACCATGAGATATGAAATTGGGGGGAAGCCAAGCAATAAGGGCCCGTTCAGACTACAAAGTGCGGACCGCAGCGCATGCGGACCGCAACGCGTACGAACGCACGCCATCCGCGTTCGTATGCGTTGCGTGGCTGATCCCATCACTGAAAAGTGAATGGGACAGCTGCGCGTTTTTGTAAAATCTGCGTGCAGCATGCGTTCCCGGACCGCACAGGTCCGGAACGCATGCTGTGTGAACATCAGACATTGCACTCTATGCAATGTCTGATGTCCTGCGTGTCGGCCACCCCGCACGTGTTTCCAAAACGCATATGGAAACGCGTGCAGTGTGAACGGGCCCTAAAAGTCCAAATGAAATAAAAAGACCTCATAGGATACACAAGAATGGGGTACAAAAATTAAAACTGCACACAGTCCTTGCAGGAAAGACAGCTCACCTATTTGTTTTATTGGGATTGTATTCGTAGGAATCTCTGATTGCTACTTGCATTCTTTTGGAGTTCAGTCGCCACAGTTTCAGTGAATGGTCCATTCCACACGACATAATCTTCTCTCCCAGCAGGTCGTAGTCCTGTACATCACACATACAGGGCGAGATATATTAATGTATGCTATGAGCAGCTCTACACAAACCTGTCCCTATATAAACCAGGAGCAGTTATATTATCAGGAGTACATCTGTCCTGTGGAAACACAGGGCTCAGCATGCTTGCTGGGGAAAGGGGAGAGGGTGTCTGGTTCAATATTACAAATGTTAATCTAGATCAGTGCAGGCACTCGGCTGCAGAGCTGATTTACTGTGTAGCAGCTCATTTCCTATCCTATGTCAACTTACTTTTAATGGTGGTATGAAATTCAGCATTTCCTCTTTGCTCTAATAGATTTACAGCATAAAATCTAGTGCCACAAAATTTGTAGCAGAACAGCAAACAAACAATTTAACACAGCTCTTATTCAGTAAAAAGCTCCTTGCTTCAGTGGTCAGCTTCTGGCAGCATCAGATGTGGTGATATCTTTTGTTTAGATACCTTCAGTAAACATTAGCAAAGTGCAGAAACTGATGTCTATCTGCTACTAGCATGTGTGCTACTGAGAAGTGATCACTAGATAGATTTTAATATATAAATACAGCAGCTATGCATTAGCAGCATTCAGAGCAGATAACTTGTACTTTGTGAATTTGTAGACAGACAAGATTACTTGTGCACAAAAGCAAATAGGATAACTGTAAGCATAATTAAAAGTAGGAAAAAACACAATGATACTGAATGTTATTTCAGAGTTTTATCCCACTTTAAGTATGAGTTAAGTAGCTGGGACATTACACATCTTCTGCAACAGGAAGTACTTGGGGTGTTTTAACCACCTTGCTGGTTTGATTATTTTAAGAGTCTAAAAGCAGAGCAATTGTTTTGAGCTTTTACACCCTAATATCCCTCCCACCCCCAAAAAAAAATCCTAACCCAGAGACATTCTCTAGCAGCCCCTGCATTAAACTCACCTCCCCAGAATCCAGCCCTGCATTTCTTCCTCCTGTCCTCCGGGTGGTGGTCTCGCTCTATGGCAAGATCGCTGTCTGTTGCGCGACAAACTGCAATCTCACCAGAGATATAGGGACTCTCAGAACTTTAACCTGCTGAGCGGTCTGGACGAGCTCAGCTCGTCCAACACCGCCAGAGGCTGCCGCTCAGGCCCTGCTGGGCCGATTTTTGTCAAATAAAAAGCAGCACACGCAGCCGGCACTTTGCCAGCCGCGTGTGCTGCCTGATCGCCGCCGCTCTGCGGCGATCCGCCGCGAGCAGCGGCGAAAGAGGGTCCCCCCAGCCGCCTGAGCCCAGCGTAGCCGGAACAAAAAGTTCCGGCCAGCGCTAAGGGCTGGATCGGAGGCGGCTGACGTCAGGACGTCGGCTGACGTCGATGACGTCACTCCGCTCGTCGCTATGGCGACGATATAAGCAAAACAAGGAAGGCCGCTCATTGCGGCCTTCCTTGTTTATTCTGGGCGCCGGAGGCGATCGGAAGATCGCCTCCGGAGCGCCCTCTAGTGGGCTTTCATGCAGCCAACTTTCAGTTGGCTGCATGAAATAGTTTTTTTTTTATTTAAAAAAAACCCTCCCGCAGCCACCCTGGCGATTTAATCAGAACGCCAGGGTGGTTGGGTTTATGGGTGGCAGGTGAGCTCCTGCAGCAGAGACCCATCGATCTGTGCAGCTCTGAGACAGAGCTTTGCATTTTACAATTTAACATTTTTAAAAGAGTACTCTAAGGAGTGCAAATACAAGCTATTTCCTGGCCTACACCTAAGGGGTAAGTGGGGCCCAGTTCTTTGATTTTGTACATCCCGTACTATTTCTCTGGCTCTATTATCCATCAGAAAGATGATAGAGTACACTGAAATGAATAGAAAGGCTGTCCATTTCTAATTCAGCAGCTGGAGAGTGCAATGGCGCTGGATATAAACACACAATCAGATATCTGGGGGCACATACTGATGCCAAAGGATGATGGGCAGCAAAGGCAAGATTTAGCATTGGGCCCCAAAACTTGAGAATTTGAAACTACTTATGAGCTTTTAGTGCAATTCACATCTATTTTAGACAATGCTTTGAAACATTTTACCAGACAATTTGTTAGTAGCACTAGTACCACGTTTACCCATGTTTATATCATGGTGCTTCAAGTGTGCTTTACAGTGGTGTGAAAAACTATTTGCCCCCTTCCTGGTTTCTTATTCTTTTGCATGTTTGTCACACTTAAATGTTTCTGCTCATCAAAAACCGTTAACTATTAGTCAAAGATAACATAATTGAACCCAAAATGCAGTTTTAAATGATGGTTTTTATTATTTAGTGAGAAACAAAACTCCAAATCTACATGGCCCTGTGTGAAAACTTGATTGCCCCTTCTTGTTAAAAAATAACTTAACTGTGGTTTATCACACCTGAGTTCAATTTCTGTAGTCACCCCCAGGCCTGATTACTGCCACACCTGTTACTATCTGACACAGAGAAGTAGACCAAAAGCACCTCAAAAGCTAGACATCATGCCAAGATCCAAAGAAATTCAGGAACAAATGAGAACAAAAGTAATTGAGATCTATCAGTCTGGTAAAGGTTATAAAGCAATTTCTAAAGCTTTGGGACTCCAGCGTACCACAGTGAGAGCCATTATCCACAAATGGCAAAAACATAGAACAGTAATGAACCTTCCCAGGAGTGGCCGGCCGACCAAAATTACCCCAAGAGCGCAGAGAAAACTCATCCGAGAGGTCACAAAAGACCCCAGGACAACATCTAAAGAACTGCAGGCCTCACTTGCCTCAATTAAGGTCAGTGTTCACGACTCCACCATAAGAAAGAGACTGGGCAAAAACGGCCTGCATAGCAGATATCCAAGGCGCAAACCACTTTTAAGAAAAAACAACATTAAGGCTCGTCTCAACTTTGCTAAAAAGCATCTCAATGATTGCCAAGACTTTTGGGAAAATACCTTGTGGACAGACGAGACAAAAGTTGAACTTTTTGGAAGGTGCGTGTCCGGTTACATCTGGCGTAGAAGTAACACAGCATTTCAGCAAAAGAACATCATACCAACAGTAAAATATGGTGGTGGTAGTGTGATGGTCTGGGGTTGTTTTGCTGCTTCAGGACCTGGAAGGCTTGCTGTGATAGATAGAACCATGAATTCTACTGTCTACCAAAAAATCCTGAAGGAGAATGTCCGGCCATCTGTTCGTCAACTCAAGCTGAAGCGATCTTGGGTGCTGCAGTAGGACAATGACCCAAAACACACCAGCAAATCCACCTCTGAATGGCTGAAGAAAAACAAAATGAAGACTTTGGAGTGGCCTAGTCAAAGTCCTGACCTGAATCCTATTGAGATGTTGTGGCGGTTCATGCTAGAAAACCCTCAAATAAAGCTGAATTACAACAATTCTGCAAATGAGTAGGCCAAAATTCCTCCAGAGCGCTGTAAAAGACTTGTTGCAAGTTATCGCAAATGCTTGATTGCAGTTATTGCTGCTAAGGGTGGCCCAACCAGTTATTAGGTTCAGGGGGCAATTTCTTTTTCACACAGGGCCATATAGGTTTTGAGTTTTTTTCTCATTTAATAAAAACCATCATTTAAAACTGCATTTTGTGTTCAATTATGTTATCTTTGACTAATAGTTAACGGTTTTTGATGAGCAGAAACATTTAAGTGTGACAAACATGCAAAAGAATAAGAAATCAGGAAGGGGGCAAATAGTTTTTCACACCACTGTAAGTATTTATAGTTAAAAGGCAACAAGGAATTATACAAAAATGATTGCGTACTAATACATGTATGTCAACAGGGACACAATGTTCACAATAAGGAGTAATTGGTCAGTGCATTTATAAAGGGGTACATGCTATAACAACATTACACTTCTCTGTGGAAATCAGATCTATAATACAGAGTTCAGGAACCCTCACCACTACAAAAACCTGTGAGAACTTTAATTTAAAAAAAAAAAAAAAAATGGTAGAGAACTATTATGAGGCTTGAATGAAGCGGCTGAGAAGTAGCCACGGCTCTATCACAGAGTGAAAAGCCGCTTAAAAGGAGCCTTAACAGAGGGATATGGATGTTTCCTATTTAAACAATACCAGTTGCCTGGCAGTCCTGCTGATCTCTTTGCTGCAATAGTGGCTGAGTTACTCACATGAAAGAAGCATGCAGCTAATCCAGTCGGACCTCAGTCAGAGCACCTGATCTGCATGCTTGTTCAGGGCTATGGCTAAAAGTATTAGAGACACAGGATTAGCAGGAGAGTCAGGCAATTGGTATCATTTTAAAAGGAAAAATCTATATCCTACTCAGTTTAGGTTCCCTTTAACGGAGAAATCCACCCTGAAGCGCATGAATGCATGTATGACTGCTACTGGCATCCTGGTCTTCAGCTATGGTTTGAGTGTTCTCACAATGCAATTCTGCCTCACAGTGACCCGCTGAGTCAACCGATAAACTACACATTCCCATAGGAGTCTGTTTACAAGGGACTTGGAGGAAGTCACAAATCACATCCATCAAATGGCCACCAAAGACCAGAATTCCAATATTTGAACAAAACAGACTAAACAAAACAAAAACACAGAACATTTATATCGCACTTTTCTCCTGGTGGACTCAATGTGCCAGAGTTGCAGCCATCAGGACACGCTCAATAGGCAGTAGCAGTGTTAGGGAGACTTGCCCAAGGTCTCCTACTGAATAGGTGCTGGCTTACTGAACAGGAGGAGCAGAGATTCGAACCCTGGCCTCCCGTGTCAGAGGCAGAGCCCTTCACTATCCAGCCACCGCAGTGGTCTGTTCTTGCATAAGTATGTCCATGATATCTAAAGCTCATGGTACTAGTCTACTTCGGGGACCCAGCAGAAATCCTCACATGGACAGTTCTCCAATCACAGTACACTTTCACAGCACAAAGCAGCATGATTCGCCAAATAGTGTGGGCGTAGTTTACTACAACCTCTTAAAAACCTAGCAGTTCTAGGTGTTGCAATCCACCCAATCACGTTAGCCGAATTTTCCTGCTGGGTCCCCTAAAGTAGACTACCGCCAAGCTCACCTCCACCACTGCATTGTGTTTATGAATTGGTACTTTGGCCTTTGCATCGGCTGTGCATTAGGCAAGCCTTTCCAACATACCCCAGAGGTCCTAACCTTTTCCTAACACAGATCCTAACCATGGCATCACCTGACTGACTACTGTAACAACTTGTAATTGTAACAACTGTGCTCACATCTGCCAAGTGCTCCAATGACTTGTGGGGCAGACAGGAATCAGAGTACAGACCACACTTGTACATGCTTATTGGAGAAAAAACATTAGGCAAGCATTTCCAACATACCCCAGAGGTCCTAACCCTTTCCACTGCCCAACTACTGCCTGTTCCACTCTTATGTATAGCGAAAAGATGGACCAGCGATTAACATACCGCACTTAATACTTCATCTCTGTGGCCTTCTACGCCGCCGAATATTGCAACCAGGGTGTCTGTCTGAATATTCCACAATCTCAGTGCATGGTCTGCAGGAAAAGGAAAGAAGGGGTTTGCCAGGTCAATAGGATTGTACAGGGAGGATACACAATTCAATCAATCAAGTGCTGTATGTAGGTCACTGAGAAGCCCAATAAAATTACCTTTGCTTACAGATAACAGAAGATTTGGATCCCTCGGGTGGAATTTTAATTCATTGATTGCATTGCCATGGCCAACGTAGTGCTGGAATAAGAAGAGGAACAAACATTCATGAAAAAGGACCACTATCACGAAAAATGTAGAATTTAAAACACATGTAAACATACAAATAAGGAGCACATTTCTTCCAGAGTACAATGAGCCATAATTTACTTTTCTCCTATATTGCGGTCACTTACAGTACGTAGTAGAAATTTGATAGAACTGACAAGTTTAAAGGAAAACTGAAGTGAGAAATATATGGAGGCTGCCATATTTATTTCCCTTTATACAATACCAGTTGCCTGGCAGTCCTGCTGGTCTATTAAGATGCAGTAGTGTCTGAATAATGCCAGAAACAAGCATGAAGCTAATCTTTCAGATCTGACAGTGTCAGAGACACCTGATCTGCTGCATGCTGGTTCAGGGTTTATGACTAAATGTATTAGAGCACAGGTGTCGAACTCCAGGCCTGAAGGGCCGGATCCATGCCAGTGTTTAGGATGGACTGAGAAAGAGAGAAATGTGTTCTACCGGATGGACCCCACCTTTCCTGATTCAGTCCCATCAATTAGTGTGAGCTGTGTCAAAAATGTGTGAGGACCTCGGCCCTCGAAGGACCGGTTTGACATCCCTGTATTAGAGGTAGAGGATTAGCAGGATAGCCAGGCAACTGGTATTGCTTAAAATGAAATAAATATGGCAGCCTCTGTGTTCCTCTTGCTTCAGTTGTCCTTTAAGACTACTCCATCTACAAGAGGAATTTTCAGTATTATGTTTATTCTTTACTGAAGCACTTCTGGAGAAGTGTTGGACTCAGCAACTGCCATTTACTAAGTGATTTTGAAAAAGAAAAAACTGAGAATTCCACATATGCAGATGGACTACTTCAAAACAGGTCAGATTTTTACTACCCACTGTGACAAAAACAGGAGAAAAGTAATTTATAGCTTATTTTGCTCTGGGAGAAAAGTACTTCCTATTTGTATGAGTTTACATGTATTTTACTTTTTGGAATTGTTTCGCGATAGTGGACCTTTAAAGTAGATCTCCAGCCTAAAATCTAGCAGGCTACCTGTAAAAGAGATACCTTGGCGTTTTTCTCTGGGAAGAGAAGGGAGGTGGGGCCTTGTTCTGTAAGTCGGGTGATGCAGGGTCTTCGGGACGGCTTCACTGGACAAGGCAGCGCAGGCATCTATAACTTTCTTTTACAGGTAGCCTGCTACATTTTTACTTTAGGTTAAAGAGGATCTCCAGCCATTTTAGCCGAATAGACGTAACTCACGTCCATTCGGCTGCTGCGCGCTCCCGTGCCGCCCCCGTTAGCACGGAGATCAATAAATGGGAACATAGTTCCCATTCATTGATCTATGTCCCCGGCAGAAAGACCAACGGCTTCTTTAAGGCTGTAAGACTAAGACTGTGGCCAAATAGTATACACATACCTTTTTTTTATTAAATAAACAGTATTACATTTAAAATTAACTGTTTACCTCCCACACCAAAAATTACCCAAATAAAATTTAATGAAAAAAAATACAATTAAAAAAACCAAAACAAATAGTTACCTAAGGGTCCGAACTTTTTTAATATGCATGTAAAGAGGGTGTATTACTAATATTTTTTAAATTATAAGCTTATAAATAGTGAATGCAAAACTGAAAAAATGCACCTTAATTTCCAAATAAAATATTGGCACCATACATTGTGATAGGGACATAATTTAAATGGTGTAATAACCAGGACAAATGGGAAATAAAATAAATAGGTTTTAATTATGGTAGCATGTATTATTTTAACCACTTCACCACTGAGGGGTTTTACCCCTTGAACACCAGAGCAATTTTCACCTTTCAGCGCTCCGTCCATTCATTCGTCTATAACTTTATTATTACTTATCGCAATGAAATGAACTATATCTTGTTTTTTCCGCCACCAATTAGGCTTTCTTTAGGTGGGACATTATGCCAAGAATTATTTTATTCTAAATGTGTTTTAATGGGGAAAATAGGAAAAAATGTGGGAAAAAATTATTATTTTCAGTTTTCGGCCATTATAGTTTTTAAATAATGCATGCTACTGTAATTAAAACCCATGAAATGTATTTGCCCATTATTCCCGATTATAAAACCGTTTAAATTATGTCCCTATCACAATGTTTGGCCCCAATATTTTATTTGGAAATAAAGGTGCATTTTTTTCAGTTTTGCTTCCATCCCTAATTACTAGCCCGTAGTTTATAAAGTAACAGTGTTATACCCTCTTGACAAATATTTAAAAAGTTCAGTCCCTAAGGTAACTATTTATGTTTTTTTTTTTATTGTATATATATATATATATATATATATATATATATTTTTTTTTTTTAAATTACAAAAAAAAAAATTGGGGAGTGTGGGAGGTAATGAGTTAATTTATTATGTAAAACAATTTATTTGTATGTGTAAAATACATTAGGGTGTAGTTTACTATTTGGACACAAGATGGCCACAGTGAGTATGTTTACATGCGACCTGTAAGCGACCGGAAGGACGCTTACAGGAAGCAGTAGGAGGCTGGGAGACTTACAATGATCGCGCTGTTTCTGAAAGAAGCAGCAGATCATTGCGGGGGCTTAGATCAACGAACAGGAATGGATTTTCCCGTTCATTGATCTCCGGGCAAGCGGGCGGCGGCGTGCACGAGCGGCGGGTGCGCACGCACGAGCGGCGGGAGCGCGGACAGCGGCGGGAGCGTGGACAGCGGCGGGAGCGTGGACAGCGGCGGGAGCGCGGAAGGTACGGATTTCGTACCGCCGGGGGTAAAGTGGTTAAAGCTATAATGGCGGAAAACTGAGAAATTAATTTTCTCAATGTTTTTCTTAATAGTCCTGTTAAAATGCATTTAGGAAAAAATAAATTCTTAGCAAAATGTACCACCCAAAGAAAGCCTAATTAGTGTTGGAAAAAACAAGATATAGATCAACTCATTGTGATAATTAGGGATAACGTTATTGGCGAATGAATGGGAGTTGAAAATTGCTCGGATGCATAAGGTGAAAAACGACTGAGGGCTGAAATGGTTAAGGGATACTCACACCCATGTCCACAACAGTTAAGGACTGTACACAATGGGTGCTTTGTATTTTTATAATCGCATGCGCATTTAAGAGTCATGAAAATCACGATGAACTGTACACATGAGTGCCATTTAAAGAAAAAAAAAAAATCGCAATCTGTGACAGCAGTGCTTTTTGAGCGTTGCATTTGAAAGTAGCATACAAAAACGCGATGCAATTGCATTGTGTTTTTTCGAGGTATAATCTCGGGAGACCTTGCAACTTCCTGTTGAAAGACTTTTAGCCAATCACAAGAAAAAAAAAACGGAAGCAAAAACGCATGCATTTGATTTTAAAATCATGTTGCATTTGTGTTAGCGGTTGGCAACAGTGCGAGTCCCAGTCCTAAAGACTTTCAGACGGCTGAACTGCACGCTTGTCAGCCAGTCCCCCCTACTGTCTGAGGAGCGACCTGCATCTGTAATCCCATAAGTGTCAGCATTTGCTTACCTTTATACACTGCATAGTGATGGGGTTGATTATCCGGATGATGCCCCTAGAGCCAGCTACTGCCAGGAGCGGGTGACTAGTGTTGCTGTCGTATGTCCACGCGCAGGTGTAAAAGTTTTCATCTGCCTATATCTCACACTTAAGGAAAACACGCATGACTGTAGCTATACATGGTAGCATTTTAACTGCAGAGCAGAAGCCAGTCTAATAAAGAGATCACACCATGGAAGGAACTTGTATTATTACAGCTGCTAAAATAACACCTAGCTGCATCCCTTACGCACATCGTGTGCATGCACCGGTCATTTGGGTGGAACTGGGAATAGTTGGCCTTAAGAGTCTGAAGCCTCCAAAAATACCTGTCTTTACTTGACAGTCCTCTTCAGCATTAATGCCATTGGTGAAATGCCGCATCCCCGCGGCCGAACGCTCAATACCCCCGGGGGGCATATTTCAGGGCCCCTTCCTGAAAGAGGCAGAACTTTGCGCAGTAGCTCTGCCTCTAATCGAGTCAATCTGAGCGGATCTCCGCCTCTCCCCGCCCCTCTCAGTGTTCTTTTACCGAGAGGGGCAGGGGAGGCGTCAATCAGTGCAGATTGATGGGAATGGAGGCAAAGCTACAGCCCAAAGCTCTGCCTCCCCGGGCAGCAAAATCCACGTCCTGGAAAGTCGCGGAAATCTGCCCCGGGAATTCAGGGGTATTGAGCGTTCAGCTGCGGGGACGCGCCGTTTCAGCTAGGTCATTAACACTAAAGAGGACTGTCAAGTAAAAACAAATATTTTTGGAGGCTTCAGACTCTTTAAATGAGGCGGATATTCAGTTTGTGTACTATCTCACGATCATGTTAAATAGTTTTGGATAACAGAAATTATGAGAGGGTATAATTGGCGCTGCCCTGTAAATACAAATACTCCTGCTGCCAATCTATCAAGGTGGGGAAAACCCCTGCTCCAGTTCCCCAGCCGGGTGCTTGCTAGTGTCCCGACACGGGCATTGGACAGGTGCGCTCCACCCCCATATGAAGCTGCATCTGAGCACAACTGTTGCTGTCCTCAGATGAGACATGAGATTTTTTTTTGGCAGCCGGGTAACCAGGACCAAGTTATTTTTGGGTACCTGGAGTTGGTGGTTTCATAAACTGGGGAGTTGGATGATGACTCCATATAGCCCAGGTACGGTAAGTATTAGACTGAGTAGTCAGAGCAATTTTGGGTAGCTGGAGTCAGAGTTGGCATTTTCATAAACTGATGAGTCACATGCGGTGTTACTACACTCTGCCATTCGGCTGGCAGAGTTTGGTAACACCACATCGGGGGTCCGATCTGCTGGATTCTTTTTTAATTTGGAAAAATCTCAATACCAAGGAAACCCAGCCCAAGCCACTTATACTCTCAGTGTGAATACGGAATATCAGTGGTGCAGAGCTAGGTCTGAAGTACAGTTAAATCGGTATAAAACCCTGACATAATATTCAATAAAAACATGCCATACTGTTATATTTGCTTTTGTGCATAAGTATTATTCATTTAGAAATGATAAGTTCCCAAAGTACACTTTTTTCTCAGAGCTGACTTTGCATTTTATATAGAACTGCTTTATTCATGTTGTAACAAGCAGAAATTCTTTCTGATTGTCTGACTTTGTTCAGCAGAGCCGGCAGTGTCAGAGAAGTGTTTGTTTACATTCCTCACTTGATACAATTAAATACAAGATAACATTATCTGCACTTCCGATGCGTCCAGCTTTGCTGGCAGGGAACTTTTAAGTCCTGTGTGTAACCCTTTGAATGCTGTTCTAGTAAAAAAAAAATGCTGGTTGTATAGAATATGCTGTAAATAATCTATTACAGCAAAGAAGAAACGCTGGGTTTCATTCTGCTTTAAATGAAATTTAATTTCATTAACAGCAACTGGTCTGAGTGTATTAAGTGATTAAGATGCTAAGCCTGCATTCAAAACTTTCAATACTTTTTCTGCTGTTATGATTTGGAGTTATCACATACTTAAGGAACACTGGCCCTTTAGTAGTAGTTCCAAAGAATTGCATGCTGGGGGTTCTTTTTATCTATAATCTATTCCTCTTCTTCCATTTCCCTGCCAGCTTCTTATCTGAACCCTGATCCCCTACTCACTTGTGTGTACAAGCAAGGCTGAGGTGACTCAGCGATTGGGGGAGACAAGAAAAAAAAGTAAAGGGCAGAAATGACATCATGAGTTAGCCTTAACTGTGGGCAAAAGACATGGCCCCCACCAGGAATAGAATTCTCGTCATTTACTATATAACATTCACTGAAATCAAAACGTGGACAGTACAATACATGTGTTATGTAAGTAGATCAAGTATTTATCTACTTATATATGTGTTTTTTTTTCCCTGGAATAGTATGGCTGATCCTACTGCTTTAACAAGAAACCATCTTCCTGCTCAATGATGTGCTCTAGCCATAAATCGCAGCAAAAGGATACATCAGCGTCGACATAAGACTGCAATAATCTGATTTCTCCTTGTGAATGGCATTCATATAACGTGACCTGCAAGGAAAAAAAACAAAATGAGATGAATTGATATTTTCTAAAAGAATGTGACCCATGCTACCCACAGTGTGAGGCCATCAGTTATAACAGCACGTACCCTGTTACTGCCGACTGTAGCAAACACCAGCGGGTCCCCTTCCTTACTGTGCCAGTTAAACTGAACTCCGAAAAGTGGCTGGTTGTGATCTTCCTGCAGAGACACAAGAGGCATGCATTAACATTCTGTAACCGCCCTTACACGGAAACAAGGACATGGCAACACAAGCAGATAACGGATGAAAGAAGCAAACACACAACGGGGGAGGGCCTAAGTTGTGGGACAGAGGGTCCAATACAGTGCAGTAGAATTCAAAATTAGATTTTACTCATGAGGTAAATTATCAAACGATCCATAAAGTGTTCGATAAAGCTTAGTGAATTGAGCCTATTATGGGCAAAAACTGAAAACTGGGACCAAGTCAACCTCAATGTTTAGTGACCTCCCCCCTTCCTCCCTAATAAAATGCCATGGTGTCTAATGGCCCCCTCCCTCCCCTATATAGTTTCCTGGTGTCTATCAGGGATGGGCTCAGGAGTAATCACGAGTTCGTAAGGACTCAAATTCGTAATTAAAATGAGCCTTAATTGCCGCAGCTGTGCGGCTGGATGATAAGGGGTTAATTACCCACAATTCCGCCATCCTGCCTGCACTCCAAATAGCTTGCACGCGTCCTATTGGACACGTTGCAAACCTCACTACGTACACTTCGGACTTCAAGCTGGAGGACCCTCTCCTCCCTCTACAAAGTTCCCAGGTGTCTAGTGGCCCTGCTCCCTCTCCTATACAGTTACCTGGTGTCCAGAGGTTCCCTATATAGTTATGTGGTGTTTAGTGGTCCTCACTCCTCCCCCTCTACAGTTCCCTGGTGTCTATTGCCCCCCTCCCTCCCCTATACAATTCCCTGGGGTCTAGTGCTTTCCCCCCTCCCCCATATGACTTTTCTGGTGATCTAAGCCTTCACCACCAATCTAACATCCCTGATGGTCTACAGAGGACCAAACATAATGCAAAGTAGGGAAACCAGTTTGGTTCCAAATTTGATGTCTGACATGTATGTTCTCTAAGACCTAGTTTCTCAACGTGTGGTACGCGTACCCCAGGGGGTACTTCTGATGGTTCCAGGGGGTACTCAGGCTTGATATAGTTAACCAAGAATAACAAATTTAGAGTTTTAGAAAATGATAAATCTTATTTAAACAATACCAAATTAGTGTTTTATCTAATTAAAAGCAATAGTAAATGCTTGGACATTGTTTAGAACCAATTATCATGTACTACAATTTAAATATATATTTGTCAGGGGGTACTTGTGATAATGTGTATTATGCTAGGGGGTACTTGGTGAGTACAGCATTTTAAAAGGGGTACATATCAATAAAATGTTGAGAAACACTGCTCTAAGACAACCACTGTGTAAGGCCAGTGGAAAGGACAAACCCAAGCCCACTTGCAGAAGTGCTCTCTGTAGTTGTTGAAAGCAAGTGGTTACACCCCTCCAACAAGAGTGGACAGAAGGCAATTTAGAACATGGGTAAAACCGAGGTGCCAACATGGATAAAATACGCTAAAAACTGTAGATGCAGAGGCACCTCGAGCAAAATTACTTGCGCACAGTGACTCAGTTTGCCCGAGGAAGGGCTTAACCTGCGAAACATCGCAAAGTGGCGTGTACTCCAATAAATATTGGTTTTCTTCGTGCCATCTGTTGGGAGGAGAGTCCACCACTACCTCCCATTTAAAACTGTTTTTAATACATTTTATCCTTGTTGGAGTTGATGAAAATGTAATGGAAATTATCCATTAGAGCAGCGATAGCTAACCTTGGCACTCCAGCTGTGACAAAACTACAAATCCCATCATGCCTCTGCCTCCAGAGTTATGCTTAGAGCTGTCAGAGTATTTCAATGTCTCATGGGACTTGTAGTTCCACCACAGCTGGAGTGCCAAGGTTAGCCATCACTGCACTAGAGGTTGCATTTGCTTGGTTCTTTGCAAACTGCACACATTTGCATCATCTTGGAAATCTTCCAGAGTTCCCAATATCAAATGAATACCTTTAAAGAGAATCTGTACTCTAAAATTCTTACAACAAAAAGCATACTATTCTATTCATTATGTTCTCCTGGGCCCCTCTGTGCTGTTTCTGCCACTCTCTGCTGTAAACCTGGCTTGTAATTGCCAGTTTTAGGCAGTGTTTAAAAACTAACTAACCAGCTTGTGATAGGCTCACATGAGCAGAGTGTATGAGTCATACAGAGCCTGCAGAGGATGTGTATAGCTTCTAGCCAATCACAAGCAGCCCTGCACATTGCAGTCTGAGTGCCTCAGCCCGACAGAGCAGACAGAGAAGAGAAGATTAGATCATATAACAGATATAATACAGCCACTGTGCAAGTAGGAAAGGCTGCAGTAAGCCAGACCACATTAGAACAGGCATATGAACTTATAGGATAGAAGACATAAGGATGAACATTTTGTTAGAGTCTCTTCAAAATATCTCGTCAGAAGCACAGACACTGTACTGGCAACATCCTGCAGGTCAGTGCTGCGAGCTGCAATCTTCCCCGGAAGATTCAGTCTGTGCCTTCTCCTGTGCAGTCTGAGCAGGCCTAGTGACGTGGTCAAAGAGCCTGCAGCAGCCAGATCCCACAGAACCAGAAAAGCTGAAGTCTGTGCTTCTGATGTGATCACCATCAAGAATAGATTTTTAACGGAAGATCAATGCCTGGAGATGATCTTTGGTCACATAATTAGTGTAGTAACGGTCTTGCATTTTGTTCACTATGAACTTACTTTTCACAATTTATATTCCCACTATACAACACATTTTTAAATAAATATAGGGATGCAGAGCAGTACGTTTATGTCCCTTCCCTTTCAAGGGCACTTACCTTTAGGCTGTTTACACACTTAAATGAGTATTTGCATTTCTTGGACTTCCATTTTCCTTTGCCCCACCCCTTCCTGCCAGGGGCGTTGGCTGTGTTTGTGGGGGTGTCGGGCCGCTCTGTGTTTGTGCCGCTCTCTATACTGACCGCATCATCCTGTATACAAACAACAAGAAAGGTAAAGTTAAGGATCTGAAAACTTCCTGTGCAAAAGGAAATAATTTTAAAGCGGTACCAAGGAAAACAAAACAGAACGGAAAGCTTAAAAATCACAGTAACAATGTTAAAAGTCCTCCCTTTAGAACACCAGAAGTGAGCATGCTTGTTCAGGGACTATAGCTAAACAGAGGCAGTGGATCAACAGGACACTGTCACTCTCCGCCGCTCCTCCGCCTCCTCTATAGTGGAGGAAAGGTACGCAGGCAGGAAGCTGCGCTATACAGGAGGCGGGGGAGTGGCGGAGAGTGACAGCCTGCATGTACACAGCCTAGCACGGCGGTTTGATTTATGGGGGACAGCAGAGCGGGGGGGGGGCATACAGTATAGCAGCAGAGGCTGGGCATTGTATGCAAAACCAGCCTCTGTGTGCTAATGGGATTCTTAAAACCCACCTTGGGTTCTCTTTAAAGCCCTGAACTCTTGCACAGGACAGAAGAAAACCTTGAAAAATGCCCCCTATATGTATTTAAAAAGTTTAGCCTGTCTAATCCCTCCTCATCTATCAAGTGTTATTTGATCTCTCAGCTGTCTGCCTCGGCAAAGCAGCTAATTTGTCAACAGTATGTTAACCCTATGTCTGCTTCCTTGAAAGCAGGAAGTAGACACTGCAGATTTATTGCAGGATTTGTATCAGCTGTGACAAAGAATGTTTTCCTTTAAAAGGTTATGATGTTGCTTATCTTTTAGAGCAGAGAGGAAGTTCTGAGTTCAGGTCCGCTTTAACCTCTTGACGACCAGCTAACGCTGATTGGCGTAAACTGGTCATCTGCGGGTTACCATGGAAACGGCCTTTCCATGTCAGTTCACGGAGGGTGTCTCCGTGAACAGCCGGAGAGCAGCCGATCGCGGCTCGCCGGCAAAATGTAAACAGGCGTGGAAGAAATCCCCGCTGTTTACATCATACGGCGCTGCTGCGCAGCAGCGCCGTAAATCAGATCGGCGATCCCTGGCCTCTGATTGGCCGGGGATCGCCGGCATATTATAGGCTGAAGCCTATCCTTCAATGCGCAGGGCGGATATCCGTCCTGCGCAGCTCACAGGGGGAGGGAGAGGGAGGGAGCGGCGAGACGGCGGAGAACGCTGCGGAGGGGGGCTTTGAAGAGCCCCCCCCACTAAGCAAATGCAGCCGGCGGCGATCAGACCCCCCCAGCAGGACATCCCCCTAGTGGGGAAAAAAGGGGGGTAGTCTGATCGCCCTGCTGCACTCCTGATCGGTGCTGCGGGCTGTAGAGCCCACGCAGCACCGATCACTGAAAAATCCCCTGGTCGGCAAGTGGTTAAGGAATAATCAGACAATAGTCGCTCAGCTGCTTGCTTTACTGCTGCTGACACCACATCTGGCAGCTCCATAATGGGGAATGCATACAGGCAAGGGAACAACCACAATATCCCCGGGGCTTTATTAATCTATGCAGTCTACCATAGCAACACACCCATGCTAAGTTGCCACATTTTATGCAATACATGGGGGCGTCACGCACATCCATCCTGCTGCATGTTTCTAGGAACTCATTTATTACTGTAAAAATACACATGCCAAGCAGCACTTGTGTCATCTGCATAGGCTGAATCACCCAGAGAACTGCAAAAGGTCAAATCTGCATATTTCCAAAGCTGACACATTCTGATAGAACCGTGTGTGGCAGCTGAGCCATTCAGAGAGATCTGTGTGCCGTGTAAAGAGGTTGCCAATTCTCTGAATGACTGCAGAGCCACACACAGACAGATAACCTGCAAACTTAACACTTTGTGTGGTTTTCCGGACTGATACCCATCACATCTTACACGTAAAGGGGATTTCACACTTTCAGCAGAGGAGAAAGTCCCGTTGTGCTTTCAGTACATTTCCGAGGGTAGAAGAAAGCCTAAGAAAAATCCCAGCAGTTCTAAGTAAGGTAGCAACATTAACCACTTGAGGAGCGCAGTGCTAAACCCCCCCTAAAGACCAGGTCATTTTTGTTAAATGGGCCACTGCAGCTTTAAGGGCTCGCTGCTGGGCCGCACAACTCCGCACACAGGTGATCCTCTCCCCCCTTCCCCCTCCCCCCCACACACACACACACACAGTTTTCTCCCCACCAACAGCGCTTTGTGCTAGTGGGGTCTGATTGTTTCCCCAATGTTTGTTGTTTTTTTTTGCAAATATGTATGTTATTTTTGTAATCCCCCCCCCCCCCCCCGAAACCCACCCTCCCCCCCACCAGCCAAACACTGTGATCGGCTGTCATAGGCTTCAGCCTATGGCAGCCGATCACCCTTGATCCTCTGAAGGCCTTACATCGCAGCGCTGTACGCAGTGAAAAGACGGCAGTTTAGCTGTCTAACAGTCTCTAGCGGCGACTGATGGTGGAGCGGAGCTCCGTCATTCATGCGGAGATGCGCACACGATCTCCTGCAAATACCAGCCACAGGACTTGCCGCCAATTGGCGTTAGGCGGTCTTTCGGTAGTTAAAGAGGAACCCAGGAATATACTATGTGATGCTTGATGTCATTTTATATTTAGATATGTCCAGAAATAAAGGATTTGCTCTATAGATAAGAGCGGACCTCCTCCTCCTACCACGAACACAGGATTATACTTGATACCAATCGGTAGCCGATACTCCCTTTCCCACGAGAAATCTTTACATTTTCTCCAATAGATCGTCAGTAGGGTCTGTGTGGCTGATATTGTGGTGAAACCCCTCCCATAGTGTGATGGCAGGGCCATGGCCCTGACAGTTTCCTGTCTATGAACTCCTTTACATTGTTGGAAATATCAACTGTGGGTGTGTTTATAGATAATGGCAGTTGATGCAGTCCTGTTTTTTGTCTGCCAGCAGTAAAGATGCTGATCTGCAAACTCAGGATGAATCAAGCATGAACGAATTAAACGAACATCAATCATTTCTTAATCTAGCTTCAATTTCTCACTTTGTAATAAATTGATTTTTTCCTATCTTTCAGCAAAGTTCCTCTTTAAAGTGGATCCGAGATAAACTTTTACTCATTGCATAATAGTGTTCCTTTCATATAGTTTATAGGGCATTCCTCAAGCCAAATACTTTTTTTGTTTTTTGATTTAATACCCCAATTCCCTATAAACTAAACAGGCCTCGCCTACAGCTTCTCCAGCACCTAGGCACTATGAGACCCATGTACCTACAAATCTCTCCAACCTACATTTCTGATCTTCCTCAGAGGTACACACCTAGCCACTCACTCCGCTCCTCCAATGAACTTTGCCTAACCACCCCCCGCATCACCCAGTCCCATGCACACCTCCAGGACTTCTCAAGAGCTGCTCCAACACTATGGAAATCCCTACCTCCACCCATTAGGGCAGCCCCCTCCATCATCTTCAAGGCAGCCCTCAAAACTCACCTTTTCACTCTGGCCTACTACCCCTCACAAGTGCTCTAAACCCACAGCTGAACTCTGGTCCCCTACCTTTCATGTCCCTTCCTCTCCCTCTAGATTTTAAGCCTTTGGGCAGGGTCCTCCTCCTTTGTGTCCTACCCGATTATGCACCTCCATTACTGTGAACCCATGCTATGCATCTGAGTGAACCTAACTTGCCTAATCTCCATGCTCCCCTCCAGTGACTAAGCATTACCTTGTACTCATACTGTGCTGCGTGATCTGGTTTTTCTTGTATTGTCATATTGCTGTATGTCACCCCTAAATATTATATGTAACCTAAACTAATGTCCAGCGCTGCGTAATATGTTGGCGCTTTATAAATAAAACAAATGCATAAATAAAAAAAATGTAGCATAGGCTTATAGGAGGTCAGTCTGGGCAGGAGGAGGAGTTACTAGCCAGAGATTCTGCACTCATTCGATAAGGCCTCTTTCACATAGCCAGCTGACAGCCGTATGCTCATCTCCTGTTAACTGCTCCTTTGTATCTGCAATGCTTGATACTGACAGAGGAATGGCACATGTACACCTGAGTAAGCGGCAGCTGACATGATGTGACAATTTCCTGCTGCACAGCAAATGCATCGTGTTTCAGCCTATACACACGAATGCCTCCTTACCCCCACCCCCCCCCCCCCATGGCAATTTGAAAGGACATGGCTGTGTAATAGTTTTCAGGCAGATTTGATTATAGAGTGATCGAATCGGTACAGAGGCCCACAGAGGATGGGAAAAAAAAAAAAAAAGACGCATGTATGGCGCCTAACGATCAACCTTACCATTGATTGAATCCAGTACAGTTAATGGTGCTCAGTGTTCTCCCCAGAATTTTTTTCCAGCCGGGTGGCATGAAAATGTAGCCGGGTGAGGCCAGATGAGAGAATGTAGGGCTGGTGCTTCTGTGCGCAACTCTGCTTGCAGCATAGGAGGAGGTGAGCTGATGGCAGCCGGGTGGTCACCAAAACTAGTCGGGTTGAACACTCGGCTAAAAGAGCCTGGGGAGAACACTGCTGCTGACTGCCCACAAACAATCGTTCTATCAAGCGTTTCCTCAAATCATAATTTTGGATCGTATCTATTAGACTGATCAGATTTGCTTATCATTGTTGGTAGGCCTGAACGATCATTTCTTATAAACTACAACAATAATAACAATAACAATAATATTTATATAGCGCTTTTCTCCCTGGGGACTCAAAGCGCTGTGACCCTGCATTATGCAGTCTCAAAGGCTAGGGAAAAGAGGTGAGTTTTTAGCCTTTTTTTAAAGCTGTCCAGAGAAGGAGCCTCTCGTACTGATTGTGGAAGTGAGTTCCATAGAGTAGGGGCTGCATATGAAAAGGCCCGAGCACCAAATGTTAAGTGTATCCTGGGAATAACCAGCTTCATCTTGTTGGCAGAGCGGAGGATGCGTGGAGGGGCATAAAGTTCCAATAGATCCGCTATGTATTTGGGTCCCATGTGGTGTAGAGCCTTGAATGTCAGCAGGCAGATCTTAAAATTGATTCTCCATTTTACTGGCAACCAGTGAAGAGTTTGCAGTACTGGGGTGATGTGTGAGCTGCGGGGGGCATTGGCTAGGAGTCTGGCTGCAGCATTCTGTACTAGCTGTAAGGGGTGCAGAACCTTATCTGTAGATCCGATGAACAGGGTGTTGCAGTAGTCTAGGCGGGAGGATACAAATGCGTGAACCAGGGCAGGTAGGTCTTCAGCTGGGATTAGGTGTTTTATTTTCGCTATATTTCTTAGATGGAAGAAGGAAGACTTGACGACAGCTGATACCTGCTGTCTGAGTTTTAGATTTCCATCCAGGATCACCCCAAGGTTTCGCACAGAGTCTTTATACTGTACAGTATCTTCCCCAATTGCTAGTTTGAGGTGGTGAGCGTTTTGAACTTTATCCAATAGGACTGTTGATTGTTTGGGAGATTGTACTGTTAATGGGCACCTTTAGTCGACACGCCGCCATAGATCATAAGGAGAATTGCTGAGCCCATAGCTCATAAGAACTACACAGAGAAGCCCCCTAGGGCGCACAGCCTATAATTAATCCCACTGTCTGAGAATAAACAATGCCCATGTGTACAGCCCTGTAATTAGCAAGGAACAGGAGAAGAAACATACTATTGGGAATAACAAAGAAGCCAGACAATGAAGCAGCTCCCAGACTCTCTGCATGTAAAGAGTATAATCAGCACAAGAGATGCCCTGTCATGTCTAATAAGCAACCACCATCCTCTGATCTTGCTTAAATAAGCTGCGTCTATGGAAGAAATAAAAAACTGTACTTAACGAGGAACTTTAACCAAGGTTCAAACTTCATCCCAATCCGTAGCCGATACCCCCTTTCCCATGAGAAATCTTTACCTTTTCTCCAATAGATCATCAGGGACATATATGTCTGGTTGATATTGTGGTAAAACCCCTCCCACAGTGTGATGTCATGACCTAAGTCCTGTACACGAACATTCCATAGGAACTCAACCCTCAGCGGAAACTTTTCCAATGCTTCACTTTATTAATGCTTCATTGCGGTGTACACAGTATAGCAACATCAACAACGTTTCAGGCGGAATGCCCTTTATCAAGTGCTTGGATTCCATCACAGGATTCTCCATTATAAAAACAAGCTAGACCACACCACACCCACCATTAGGGGGCGGGTCTTGGCTATAGTTTGTAGTTTAACCCTTAGAACAGCTATATATTTAAAGGAAACACTTGAGACTAAAGTCCTCGTTTAGGCCTGCCGGGGACTGCGTACCCAGTCTGTCGATCCACCAGGACTCACGCCTAAGGAGTTCATTCACATAATCCCTGCCCTCTTGCCTCTGTACAACTTATGACCTAAGTCCTGACAGTTTGCCGCCTGTGAATCTCATTGCATTGTGGGAAATAATGACTTTTTCCAACTGCCAAGCAAGCAGCATCTCCCTCTGTGCATAGAACGCCCAGTAACTAACATTCCGTACAGATCACCTGGCAGGACTGAAGATGTCACCACCAGTGATACATTTCAGAACGTAAATCAGGGAGAGGAAAGATTTTACAATGGGCAAACACTGACTAATCTATAAATTATTGTAAACAATAAGCAATTTTATTCATTGTTATTTTCACTACATTTCCTCTTTAAAGCCTTGAGGCCGTAGGGGTGCCGCTCATAGAAAGCATACTTCCCTTAATGGCAGCATTTGGTAGCAATTAAGCTGCCTGCATTCTCAGCACACAGTTGCGTGGTTGTAGCCAGCCACAATATAACTACAGGAACTTCTCCCAGAACCAACAACCCGTGTGATCGAACTGCACAGAACCAAGACGTGTAACACGATGGCAGCAACAATGATCTGAATTTCTGATTGCCAATGAATGCCACTATATACATATGCACAAGGACTGTCGCCTGAGAAGGCTCAGGACTTGTACTGCGCCGAGGCTGTGCAGAAGCGTCACTAGCTTGCAGGCTATCAACACATCCTGTTGCTATGCAAGAACGGGGTGCCGAGTGGGGAAAGCAATTCCCTCAGCCAGCGTTCAGTCAAGTCGATTGGCCATTTGAAACACTTTACTGCCTCTTACCTCCATTCTCATGGTCACGACATCTTGTGGTATTTTCTTTAAAACGATTCTATCCAAACTACAGATGCTCATTATATTTCCCATCCCTGTTTGTTTAACATCGACAGGAATTGGAATAAGTGAGGGATAACCCATAACATTGCACAGGGCCTAATCTGATTCAAATGACCACTGCAGCAAAAAAAATAAGCAGTTAAAATCTGACAGAACCGACAAGTTTTGGACTAGCCCATCTCCTCATGGAGGATTCTCAGGATTTGCTTTATTTTCAAAAGTACTTTAAAAAAGCCAGCCTCCCTACATGTTTGCACAATATTTTGTCAGACTTAGGAACTGCCGTTCACAAAATGCTTTTGAATGCAAAGAAAACCCTGAGAATACCTCACGAGGAGATGAACTAGGCCAAAACCTGTCAGTTCTGACAGATTTTAACTGCTTACTTTTTCGCTGAAGTGGTCCTTTAAATCTGACTAGGCCCTGTGCAAAGTTATGGTTTATCCCCCACTTAAAAACCTATGATAGCACTGCAACATGGCACCATTCTACACTATTCAAACCATAAGATTCTTTTTGTGGATAGATGCCTAGATGGAGAATCTGTGTCTGCTGCTGGCCGGGAATAAAGTATTCACTGGTTTGATTGCACTTTAATATCATGATCAATTACATTTCAGTCACAAATTCTGCTGAATCAGTTTGAGTCAAAACACCTGCCCCCAGCGTGCAGTCACCACTGCTTATTTGCATACTCATTGTTTATGAGCAATTCAGAAAGTACTAAAGGCCGAGAATCAGTACGCCATGCGACACTTCCAAGAGTCAGCAAAAACTGCTGGATGGAGTTTAGATTCTCTTTAGAACAGGACAGGAATATAGAGCCTAGACGCAAGCTAGCTGTAATTGTAGATCCGTAATAGAACATTACCAACAATCAACTTATCACCTAACACTAAAGGCCCATACTCAACGGTGGTTTTTCCAGGGATCGTCTGCCAATCCCTGCTGGGTGACGGAGCGCTGAATAGAAGCATCATCAGCCCCTGGCTGGAGATGCGTCTGTTGCTATGGAGGCGGCAGTGCACTTTCCGGCATGTTAAGAGAACAATGCGGTTGTACAGGGATTGAGCGTCGCTAAAGTTCCAATATGCCGAATCTCGAGCGATTGTAGTGCAGTCGCTGTGCACACGCTAGTGTGGCTGGATAGTGTACTGGTTAAAGGCAGGGCTGTGGAGTCGGGACAAAAATCTCCCGACTCCGACTCAGTTTATGAAACCACGACTGACTCCGACTCCGGGTACCCAAAATGGCTCCGACTCCATAGCCAAATACGTAACATGGCTGTGGATTTTGTACAAAAATCATCCGACTCAGACTCCTCCGTTTATGAAATCAACAACTCCGACTCCAACTCAGAGTGCCCAAAATTGCCCCGACTCCACAGCCCTGGTTAAGCGCTCTGCCTCTGACACAGGAGACCAGGCTCTGCCTGTTCAGTAAGCCAGCACTAATTCAGTAAGAGACCTTTGGCAAGTCTCCCTTACACTGCTACTGCCAATAGAGCGAGCCCTAGTGGCTGCTGCTCTGCTCTGGCGCTTTGAGTCCGCCAGGAGAAAAGCGCGATATAAATGTTATTTGTCTTGTCTAGTCTGATAAACTGTAAACTTGCGTTGTTTCATTTCCAATGTTTTATTACTTTTACTGTGCCAAATCCAATTCCGGGCACAGCCAGCCGTGCTTGACAAAATAAACAGATTCTGATGCCAGATTCTCAGCCATGGCTGTCTCATTGTCTGCCAAGTATGAATTCAGACCAGCGTATGTAGCTTAACCCCCCTCCCCTAGCAAACCCCATCTATATGCCCAATATTAACTCCCTATCTATATGCCCAACACTAACCCCCTCCCCCTAGCACACACACACACCTATCTATAGACCGTACACTAACAACCCTGCCTTGGTGTGCCCCTATTAATATGCCTGAAGGTGCGTACACAACTGACGGATGTCGCCTATTGGGGATCATGACCTGATTCCCTTGTACGACATTGCTGGGCAGGGCTGCACACACGTCAGCTGTGTAGATGACGGCGCTCTGTGTTGCTGTGCGGGGCCGGAGGATAATGAGCAGCACGTGCGTGACATCATGCTGAGGGCAGGGGCGCAAACAATGGGATCGGCATCAATGTGAGGGAGTAGATTCACCCTGCAGAATGCTTGTGGTTTGCCAGCTGCTGTACGATTATTGGCCGCTTCAGCAGACTTTAGTCAGGAGTGTGTAAGTGCCTTAACATTAACACCCCCCCTCCCCCAAAACAGAGTCCCTACCTGGCTATTAACCCCCCCCCCCCCCTTATCTCCACTCCACATAGCTTGGCTACATCACAGATGATCCCTGGTGCAGATATCCAGAGCTCAGCTGTATACTAGCTGAACCCCAATACCACAATACCGACACACAGCTACACTGTAACCAAACACCAGCTACTGAATAATCACCGGTGCCCACTAGTTGCAAATATTGATTGTGATCTATGATGGTGTCCAAAATAGCCAGAGTTCAACTAATCACACCCCGGATATCTGGCTCCTGGGATTTTTCCAGGCCCTCTGTGTAAAGATCTCATGACACAGGTGCTTTCCGTCCAGTAAGGGGTCCGCGTCCCTATTTACTCTCAAGTCTGCAGCCTGTAATTACAGATTCTATAGAGCCCTTTCTCTTAATTGCACTGTCTGTAATTTAGTCCATATGTCAGCTACAGAAAAACAGGCAACAGAAAAGCAGGAGTCTACACCAGCCGAAGCACAACTAAACTCAATATACTGTGAGCTGAAGGTTTTCCATGTAGTTGTAGTGGCTAGTTAGCGTATCTGAAGGAGGGGGAGAGGGCAGCAGGGGTTAGTGTAGTGCAGTGTAGCTGGTGGGGACAACAGGCGTTTGTGTAGCCAGCCCAGTCTCTTCCTCCAGTGACCGCCAGACCAACGCAATGCAGAACACTGCTGGCAATGGGGGCAAGAGACACAGACTTCTAGGGGCTGGACAGGGTGAAAAATAATACTAGACTAAGGAACAAGATCCCTGTATGAAAGCAATGACAAGCTTGGACAATGTAATAAAAAGCAGGCATGTCACCATGCCAACAATAGTTTCTAGTGTAAGCCATGGTTTTTCCTGTAGTAATTTATGGTTGTGAGAAGGAAGGCTGTGCGCCAAAGAATCAATGCCTTCAAATTAAGATGCTGGATAAGAGTTCTGACAGTTACTTGGACGGCAAGGAAATTTATCAATCCTTAAATGGACTCCGAGCACGTCTCATGGGTATGCCTTTTAGACTCCGACCAGTACTGCAAAGTACTTAAAGGGGCACTACAGCGAAAAACTGTAAAATTTAAAATATGTGCAAACATATACAAATAAGTACATTTTTTTCCAGAGTAAAATGAGCCATAAATTACTTTTCTCCTATAATGCTGTCACTTATAGTAGGAAGTAGAAATCTGACAGAAGTGACAGGTTTTGGACTAGTCCATCTCTTCATAGGGGATTCTCAGCAAGGCTTTTTATTCTTTATAAAGATATTCCCTAAAAAGGATTTAAATAATGATGCTGACCAGCTTTCCTGCTCCCTACACAGTTTTTTTGGCAGTTGGACGGAACTGCCATTCACTAAGGGCTTTTGAAAATAAACATATCCCTGAGAATCCCCTATAAAGAGATGGACTAGTCCAAAATCTGTCACTTCTGTCAGATTTCTACTACCTACTGTAAGTGACAGCAACGAAGAAGAAAAGTAATTTATGGCTCATTTTACTCTGGAAAAATTTTACTTATTTGTATATGTTTGCACATATTCTAAATCTTACAGTTTTTCGCTGTAATGCCCCTTTAAAGATGCATACCTTTCTGTAGCTTGTGCTCTCCTCTTCAATTTGATGCCTGAATCGCCGTTCTACACCAAATAGTTTTAGTTCGATTTCAATTTAAAAATCACGGCTGCCATCTTGGCTATGTTATAACTTCCGGGTCACCCCTGTCTTCTCTCTTAGAGAAGTGCATCACTGAATGAAGCAAGAAGAGGAAGTGACACGCATGGCCATTGCAAGAGGCTCCTCCAGAGGGGTCATAGCACAACTTTGTTAGAAGTCGTCTGGCTTAAAGGCATGCCCATAAGAGGTGCTTGGAGTCCCTTTAAAGGACAACTGAAGCGAGAGTGATAATTGAGACTGCCATATTTACTTTTAATCAATACCAGTTGCCTGGCCTGCTGATCCTCTGCCTCTAATACTATTAGCCATAGCCCCTGAACAAGCATGCAGCAGATCAGGCGTTTCTGACATTATTGTCAGATCTGACAAGATTTGCTGCATACTTATTACTGGTGTGATTCAGACACTACTGCAGGCAAATAGATCAGCAGGGCTGCTAGGCAACTGGTATTGTTTAAAGGGAAATAAAAAAGGTGTTCTTTAGAGAAATGAAATCCATCTGTTAATTGGAAGTAACAAGGCTGAAGCTGAAATACTTTGGACACAGGAGGCCCATATGCAATTTTCTTTTTCTCTCGAGTTTTCTCTTAGGTGATATTTTTACAACTTGTCAATAAAATGCCTTTTAAGCCTCAAGCAAGAAAATACTCAGAATATTTGTTTTAGTACTTTTACATCCACTTTTTCTATTGCAAAGTACTGAAAAATTATTTTAAAGAAAAGATTAAAAATGGATCTCCTTGGAGATAAGTCGAGAGTAAAGTGAACTCACAAAAAGTGGTCCAGGGGCCATATGCAAGTCACTTTTTCACCTGAGTTTTCTCCTAGGAGCTATTTTCATATTCTCTTTAAAATAACATCCATTATACAATTGAAAAAGCACCCAAAAGATAGTTAAGTATTAAACATTATTATGAGTATTTTCTTGCTTGCTGGTGGTCTTTACAAACTATCTCCATTTAAAAGAATCACAAATAACACTTAATCCTGTGTCATGATGCCTATACTTTTACTACACTGATATCTCCCGCTAACATGGTCACATGACCTCAGTAGCCTAGGAACCGTGATGCCTAGGTTTCTCCAAGCTGTCACCAAAAGGAATCTAGCTGCTCACAGCTGTGTCTACTGAAATACCTTGGCTGTTAGGGCACACTGGCACTGTGATAATTCAGAAGATGAAGGGAGATCAGGCAGTCAGAGCATGCTTGTATCGGAGATACTCTGTAATACAGACACTGTCAACTGCTCACAGCCTCCTGTCACAGTCCAGCGACCAGTATAAGTTGTTCCCTCTGCTCTGCAAGATGGAGAGGTTCAGGCTGGTAATAGTTTGGCCCTCCTGGCACATCTCACTGATCCCTTTGTTCTACCACAAGATTGCGGGGATGTGTCTTTTTAAAGAGGCACCTCATGACACAGCCTAAGACCCGCTGGTGAGATATCGACGGTGCATAGTCCAAGACTTGCTGGTGCTCTATAATATTGGGGGGGGGGGGTTTGGGATCAGGCTGACCAAGGGTGGGTCCCCTGCCATAGTCCAGCATGCTGGAGCTCTATGAGGGGGGATTAGGCTGCCCACAATGGGTTCCTAGTCATAGTCCAGCACTCTGGAGCTCTATAATATGAAGGGGGGGGGGGGGGGAAATCAAGCTGCTTATGGATGGCTCCCCTGCCACAGCCCAGCACTCTGGTGCTCTATAATATGAGGGGGGCGAGATCAGGCTGCTCATAGATGGCTCCCCTGCCATAGCCCAGCACTCTGGTGCCGATATGGGGGGGGGGGGGAGATCAGGCTGCTGATGGATGGCTTCCCTGCCATAGTGCAGTACACTGGAGCTTTACAATATGAAGGGGGATCAGGCTGTTTATGGACGGCTCCCCTGCCATTGCCCAGCACTCCTGCGCTCTATAATATAAGGGGGGGGGGGTTAGGCTGTTCATGGATGGATCCCCTGCCATAGTCCAGCACTCTATAATGGTGCTCTATAATATGAGGAAAGGGGGAAATCAGGCTGCTATGGACAGGTCCCCTGCAATAGTCCAGCACTCTGTTTATATTATGAGGCTGCTCATGGAGTCCCCTGCCATAGCGCAGCACACTGGAGTTCTACAATATTAAGGGGAAAAGGAGATCAGGCTGCTCATGGATGGCTCCCCTGCCATGGTGCAGTACACTGGAGCTTTACAATATGAAGGATGAAGGGGGGGGGGGGGGATCAGGCTGTTTATGGATGACCCCCCTGCCATAGTGCAGCAACTCTGGTGCTCTATAATAGTAGGGGGGGGGGAGGGAAATCAGGCTGCTCATGGATGTATCCCCTGCCATAGTCCATCACTCTGGAGCTCTATAATATTGGTGGTTGGGGTCAGGCTGCCCATGGATGGGTTCCCTGCCATAGTCCAGCACTCAGATTCTCAATAATAGGGGAGGGGGGGAAGAGGTCAGCCTGCCATAGTCCAGCACTCTATAATATAAATGGGTGATCGGGCCGCTTATGGATGGTCCCCTGCTATAGTCAAGCACTCTATATTATATGAATGGTGATCAGGCTTATGGATGGTTCCCCTGCCATAGTCCAGCACTCTGTCTAGGATATGAGGGATAATCAGGCTATTAATCGATGGTTCCCCTGCCATATCCCAGCACTCTGATTCTCTAGGATATGAGGGATTGTCAGTCTGTTAATGGATGGTTCCCCTGCAATAGTCCAGCACTCTCGTGCTCTATAATATGAGGGGGGCGATCAGGCTGCTTATGGATGGTCCCTTGCCATAGTCAAGCATTCTATATTATAATATGAATGGTGATCAGGCTTATGGATGAGTCCCTGCCATAGTCCAGCACTCGGATTCTCTAGGATATGAGGGATAATCAGGCTGGTAATGGATGGTTCCCCTGCCATAGTCCAGCACTGATTCTCAAGGATATGAGGGTTAATCAGACTGGTAATGGATGGTTCCCCTGCCATGGTCCAGCACTCTGATTCTCTATGATATGAGGGATAATCAGGCTGTTTATGGATGGTTCCCCTGCCATAATCCAGCACTCTGATTCTCTATGACATGAGGGATAATCAGGCTGGTAATGGATGGTTTCCCTGCCATGGTCCAGCACTCTGATTCTCTATGACATGAGGGATAATCAGGCTGGTAATGGATGGTTCCCCAGGTCCAGCACTGTGCTGCTTCGTAGTATGGAGTCCTGCAGCTCATGGCTCAGCTCCTCTGCCATACCCCGGTGCTCTCCGGCCCCTGTGGCTCCCCATTGCACAGGGGAGTTCAGGCGAGCTCACAGCAAAGCCCCATAGCACAGCCTGGGACTCTGGTGATGGGTAATGGGAGGGCCAGGCTGCTCTCGGCTCTCTCTGCCGCTGATTCCCCGCAATACGGAGGCCCTGCTGCGCTGCGTCCCCTCCTGGGAAGCTCCCCCGGCCTCTCCCGCGCCATCTTACGTTCTCATCCCCGGACAGCTCTGGGTTGCTGTTCTCATCGCTGCTCAGCTTCTGCTTCTTGGCCGGCATTTCCTTTCCCGCCGCGCGACCGGAAGCCTCAGACATCTTCACACCGCCTCGCCTGACGTCAGAGCGCTGCGCCGCCACGGTCACGTGACGCAGCTGGCCCTCAGCAGCAGACAGACGCCGCTCAGTGCGCATGCGCGGGATGCTTTCTGGCTGCTGCTCGTCCGTTTTGCGGAGGAAAAAAAAATCTAAAATACATGTGCTGTTGTCCTCCATGTGGAGAAACCTCGCTGGTGCAGCAGCCTTCTTTCTGCAGAAGTCTTGTACCGTTCTGTATGACTTCCCCTCCCCTACACTGCATATTCATCTGCAAAGGAGAATCATCTGCAAATGAGATGCAATCCTATATAATAAAACCCCTGTGTCTCTGCATCCTGTCCCTGTGTCTGTGCTTCTAGAGCTGACAGTTTGCTGTCTGTGAACCTCATTGCATTGTGGGAAATAACTGCTTTTTCAACTGCCATGCAAGTGACGAGCAGTTGAACTGTGTGGTCAGCAAGCAGTTACCAGGTGGCAGTGAGCAGTTACCAGGCAGCAGTGAGCAGTTACCAGGCAGCAGTGAGTAGTTACCAGGCAGCAGCAAGCAGTTGTGAGAGTTTGAGAGACATTTCACTGCCTATCAACTGTCTGTGGGAAATGAGGCGTAAGGGTTACTTAACCTTGGGAGGGGAAAGCCTCTGGATCCTAATGAGACTTCCCACCTACTCTTCACCCTCCGAGATCCAGCGCTGGCAGCAACAGAAAAATCAGCCAAGGTGGTGCAGGCACAGAGGGTGAGGATGATAGGGGAAGCCTTATTAGGATCCAGAGGTTTCCCCTTCCCAAGGTAAGCACCCACCAGAGGCTGTTTTTTTTTACAGATCCTCTTTTAGATGAAATGGGATCCTAGGCAAGGTAGTGGCTTTAGCTTATCCTGACAGTCCTTTTGGCAATCTGAGGTGGGAAACAGGACAAGTGGAAGTAGGGGCCCCTGTCAAACACTAGTCCCCGGGCACCTGCCTAGTAGCCTTGAGAATTATCCTGCTGTGATGAGAGGTGACTGTTCAGGGTCTGCGTGCATCTCGGAAATCAGAAACCTTGCAGCTTTTGCATTTTGCTGAATTATTATTTTATTTGTATAGCGCTAACATCTTCTATAGTGCTGTACATAGTACAAAACAGTGGGGAGCTTAGATATGAGTAGTCCATCACACTGCAAAATCAGGGCATTCAGCAACACAAGTACAAATGCATACAATTGATGTGTAGTGTAAAGTGACACTGAAGTGAAAAAAAAAAAACTTATGATGTAATGATTTGTATGTGTAGTACTGACAATACAACATTAGTAGTAAATAAAATAGTCTTCTATTTTATTTTGTAGATATATAGCATATATACGCTCTTTTGCATAGAAGATAACAACTGAAGTTTCTTAACTCTTCCTGTCCTGGAAACAATATTAGATTTATATCTGTGCTACTAATATTCTATTTCTTTGCTGTACTACACAATACTATCCTTATCTCATAAGTTTATTTTCACTTCAGATTCCCTTTAACCTTCTAACGACTGCATCACGCCGAGTAGCGTGAACGCGGCGGTAGCTCCAGGACCGCCTAAAGCCAATTGGCATCAAGTCCTGGGGCGGTGTGCGCATCTCCGCTCCGTCGTCAGTCTCCCATCGGCGATCGCCGCTAGGAGATTGTTAGACGGCGAAAACGCAGTCTATTTACACTGTACAGCGCTGTGATCTATGGCAGCGATGTACTGCGGGAGACACAGGAGTGATCGGCTCTCATAGGCTGAAGCCGATTGCGCTGATTGGCTGGCAGGGGGGGGGGGGAAGAGATACAAAAATAATACCAAAAATAGATATGTTTATTAAAAAAATAAATAAACAAACATTGGGGAAGCGATCAGAGCCCACCAACAGAAAGCTCTGTTGGTGGGCAGAAAAGGGGGGGAATCACTTGTGTGCTGACTTGTACGGCTCTGCAGCGAGCACTAATTTGTAAAAAAAATAGCCTGGCCACTGGTCACTAAAGCCTGTGGTCCTCAACAGGTTAAATAGGAAAAACTGTGTGTGTGACTCTAGCTATAATAAATTATACGCTTGTCTGAGGAGGTATGTCTTGAGGGTGCATTGAGAATTTGCAGACTGACAGACGGACTGTGGGTGAGAGTTTTAACTGGTTCCTTTAGGTGATTGGCAGCCAATGGAGGGATTGGCCGAGAGGGGCGGCATTAGAGGAGCAGAAGGAGTGGTGGATGAGATGAGCAGCAGTGTTCAGTAGGGACTGGAAAGGTGCCAGTCTGTTTTTTAGGGAGAGCTGCGGGCCATTTCCCCCCCCTTCCCTCACCTTAGGGTGCTCTCCCTCCCTCGCTCTCTCCTCTGGAACGAACTGCAGTCAGGCATTTGCAGCGGGTGGGACTTACCTTCCGTGTCGCTCCAAGCGCCAGATGTTCTGGTGCCGCAGCCGCTGCTCTGGTCTGGATCAGACCAGAGTAGTGGCAAATCATCCCGCGCCTGCGACAAGACCAGACGGAGACACGGAAGGTAAGTTCCGCCCCTCTGCCAGCCACCGCACTTCGTTCCGGAGGAGAGAGCGAGGGAGGGAGAGCACTCTGAGGTGCCGCTCTCCTTCCCTCACTCTCTCCTCCTGTGGGGGCACCTGGCTACATATACTGGCCACATATACCCCTGGCTACATATACTGGGCACATATACACCTGACTACATATACTGGGCACATATACCCCTGGCTACAAATACTGGGCACATATACCCCTCGCTACATATACTGGGCACATATACCCCTGGCTACATATACTGGGCACATATACCCCTGGCTACATATACTGGGGACATATACCTCTGGCTACATATACTGGGCACATATACCCCTGGCTACATATACTGGCCACATATACACCTGCCTACATATACTGGGGACATATACCTCTGGCTACATATACTGGACACATATATCCTTGGCTACATATACTGGGGACAACTGACTGTTTGTCATTATGTGCATTTACTGGTGAAAAGCTTGTCTCTTATTATGTGCATTTACTGGTGAAAAGCTGTCTCTTATTATGTGCATTTACTGGTGAAAAGCTGTCTCTTATTATGTGCATTTACTGGTGAAAAGTTGTCTCTTATTATGTGCATTTACTGGTGAAAAGAGGTCTCTTATTATGTGCATTTACTGGTGAAAAGCTGTCTCTTATTATGTGCATTTACTGGGGAAACGCTGTCTCTCATTACGTGCATTTACTGGTGAAAGACTGTCTGTCATTACCTGCATTTACTGGTGAAACGCTGTCTCTTATGTGCATTTAGTGGGGAAACGCTGTCTCTCATTACATGCATTTAGTCTACGTGTCACAGAGATCTGAACGCTTGGTTTGATGTGTCACAACTCCAAAAAGGTTGGGAACCACTGGCCTATGAGATAGAAGTATCAGTAGTAATCCCACCTACCAGTAGAGAAGGGAGGCCACACCTGTTGGAGTACTTGGAGAATGGTATGATTCAGGAGTTCCCAAAGGTGTTTAGGTCAGTTACCATAAGCTCAATATAGGTTCATTGTGCACATACAGTACAATGATCTCCAGATTCTGAGTTTGGAATACTTTAACCACCATGAAATTAGTACTACTGAAGCCTGTATTTCCAATGCTAGATTCATCTCCAGATGTTTTTGTGTGTTGAACCACCCTTTTCTGCTCTTGAATGCTGAAAGGTATCACTTGCTGATTATTATTATAATTGTGTACTGTCTCCACCATAGTCTACAACAACAGCAAAGCATTTGTAAAGCATTTTTCTCCCATAGGACCCAAACCACATAAGCTTGTCTAAGATCAGTACATAGTTATGTGTTACAGGAAAAAAGTTCTGTGATCATATATGCCAGAGTAAACAGGTGGCTTTTCAGTTTTGAATTAACTGTGTCCAGGATTGGAGCTGTCTTGATTGGGTGTGGCAAGGCTTTCTGAAGGGTAGAGGCAGCATGGCAGAAAGCTCTGGCTCTAAAGGTTTTTAGTTGGACTCTGAGGGTGGTCAGGATATTAGATCCTTTTGGTCTGAGGCTATGGGTGGTGTGACGCAGTAGCAACAAATCCTTCAGGTATCCGGGGCCTAGGTCATGTAGCGGTTTGAATGTTGGCATGCCAATTTTGAAAAGGATCCTCCATTTTATGGATAGCCAGTGTAGTGAGCAATAGTAGCATTCTGTACTAGCTGCACGAGGTGTAGGTCTTTATTTGGAAGACAAGCATAGAGGGCTTTATAATAGTCCATGTGATGAAGGCGTGAACTGGGGTTTGAAGATCCTCTGAAGCAATGCGGTGCTTAATTTTTGCAATATTCTTTAGATGAAAGAAGGAAACATCTGAGATTTGATTCCTGAAGTTTAATTCCCCATCAATCAGTAAACACAAGCTGTGCACAGTGTTGGAGCTAGTCAGGTCTGAGATCCCGACCCTCAGTGGTGTTGACTGTGTCTGGAGCTGCTTTGCTATTAGGCACTGACCTCTGATAACAAGAACCTCAGTTTTTTTCAGCATTTAGTTTAAAGGAGTCATCAGGGCGATTATAATGAAAATAAGTGCTACTTACCCGGGGCTTCGTCCAGCCCCAAGCTCCCAGCATGTCCCTCGCTGCAGCTCCGCCATCAGCCTTTCGCCGCCGCTGCCTCCTGGTCCCTGGTGTTGACATCAGGTCGGCCTGTACTGCGCCTGCACAAGCGGTGCTGTCAAGCAGTGGTATGTTAGACCGTGTTTTGGGATCATTTTTCCAAGTCGTAGCTTGTATATGGTGAACAACAAAGGGGATAGTATTGAGCCCTGGGGCACACCATATTTTAGTGGTACAGAGTTGGACCAGAAAGACCCCAAAGCTACCCCTTGTGTTCTGCCAGGAAGGAGGAGAACCAATGGAGGACTAAACCATCAATGCAGCGGTACTCCTGCAGCCTGTTAAGCAAGATTTAATGGTCAACTGTATCAAAAGCTGCTGAGAGATCAAGCAGCATCAGGATGGAACACTCACCTCTGTCTCTGGCCATGAGCAGGTCATTGCAAATCTGGACAAGAGCTGTTTCATAGCTGTTGTGCTCCTTGGAGCCTGATTGTAGGGCGTCAAAGATGTTGTTCCTTGAGTGCCTATGTCAAGTTACAGATATACAGCCTTTTCAATAATTTTTCACACAAAGGGGAGGTTGGAGAGAGGTCTGTATCTAGATCTAGGGATGGTTCCTTGAGTAGAGGGCAGTAAAATGTACAAATCTAGCCCTGATTCAAGAACAAGCGACACCCATGCTAACCTAGGAAAAAAAACACATATATAAGTAAATAATTACTAGTTCTACTTACATAACAGATGTATTGTGCTATCCACGTACTGATTCCTGTTAATTTTATAAAGGAAATGCAGAAAATCCTATTCTAGGCAGTGGCCATCTTGCTAAGCTAACACTGGCATCATATCCTCTCTGACTCTTGTCCCCCCCCCCCCCCTTTCACTTGCTCATTGTGTATTCATTAGCTGCCCTCCTCCCAGAGTCTTCAGACACTCCCACTGAGGTGTATACTAGGAACTGCACTTATTTTCTCCTCCAATCGCTGAGTCAAGTGAGCAGAGAATCAAGTTTCAGGCTAGGCAGGGAAATAAATGGAAGAGGAGGAATATATTATTGATTAAAAGAACCCCCAGCATTCAACTGTTTGGCAGTGACTACTAAAGGGCCAGTGCGCCTAAGGTATGTGATAACTTCAAACCATAACAGTAGAAAAAGTTTTGCAAGTTTTGAATGCAGGATTAGCATCTTTATCACTTAAAGGGAACCAGAGATGAACGATTCACACAAAATAAACATATTGTAACGAGCGGCGGGGATACGACCGCTGCCATTCCCGCTGCTCAGCTCGGTCCGCCGCGCACTGGCCTGTCGCCGGCGCATAGTGTCAGAGCTATGCGCGCGCGCGGCCATCGGCGAGACCTTTACGCGTCTCGAAGACGCATCAGCTGACCTATGGGTCGGCTGACGTCACCAGGAGCGCTCCTCGCTCCTGATTGGTCTGGCTGGTGAGGGCGTGCCTGGAGTCCCCTGCCAGCATAAAGGCAGCGAGCTCTCAGTAGCTCGTTGTCTGCTGTCGTGAATACAGTTGTGTTAGCGCTCAGACCTTAGACTAGATCCCAGGTGTTGAAACCAAGGACTTCACACCCAGATTAGGATATTGTTATATTATATGTATTTTCTGTGTATGACTCTGGCTTACTCCTGACTATCCCTTGCTCTACGCTACTGTATTTTTGCCCATCTGATCTAGTTGCCGACTTTGCCTGTTCACCGTTCTGCCTCTGCTTTCCGATTCTGTACTGTATCTGCCGGTCTGTTGTCGAACCCGATCCGTCTGACCACTCTACTCTCACCAGAGGGCCCTGACTTTGGTGAGGGGCTCTGTACTGTTAGTGCCCCCCAGCTCCTCTGGTGAGGTATCGCTAAATCTATCATTACTACTGTTGCACCAAGCACGATACTTCCTATTAGACTACATCAGATTGCCTGGTATACTTGCATTATTGGTGATTCTGCAGATCACCATATAATCAGGTATATATCTGCAGTATAGGTGATTCTGCAGATCACCTCATAATCAGAACTCTGTTTAGCTGACACTTATCGTTACACATATCAGTTGATAGCTTGTAAAGAATAAATGCTCTACCTGATAATTTTGCCACTCTGGTGTGCCTTTTTGAGTGCTTTTTATCCATTATTGCTCCAGGAAAAATCCAATATGGCCGCCGGCTCATATCCCTTCTGCTTCCAGGTTATAAGCTGTTTTGGATGTGCTGTCTAGCTTCTATGAGACTATAGACAAGCGGGGCTGCTGCAGCCTTTCATCTGTGTGCTTTCAACTTTATTATTCTGGCATGCTGTGTGGCTGCCTGTAGGAAGTGTCTCATAGAAATTAAACTGCATACCGTAGATAATGACTGGCTGCACAGTGCACACAGATACACTTGTCTGTTTCAGAGCTTCTTTCTTGGCAGCAGCAGCCCCTCCCATGTCATCAGAGCACTAAGTATGCTAAGCAGAAAAGCTGACCCATAAGGGTGCAGGCTTGGGCTTCAAAAGACTCCACAGAAGACTGACTCAGCTATAATGATTCCAGGTCAAACCTAGACTGAAGGCTCAGTGGGGGATTCTTATCACAGCTGATAACAGATAGATTAGGCAGAGAAGAATAAAACTAAAAGCAGAGAAGGTGTTTACTGTCATGTTCCCACTGATACAGGGCCGGTTTAAGCAACAATGGGGCCCTAGGGCAAAATAAACCTGGGGGTCCCCCCCAACATATACCCCGGAACAAAAATCAGCATTAGGGGACCTTTTTTGCAGCTGGTATAGTCAGGGTGTGAAGTCCCAATCAGTCGGAGCTCCACATTCTGGCTATCCCAGCCTGCATGGGGGACAAGGGGTTAAAAAGTTTCAGGAGGGGGGACCCCACATAAATAAAAAAAAAAAAAAATTCCCACACTCTAAACATAAAAATTTTTGGGGGGGAAAATAAGAAAAACTGCCAGGGATCTTCATACAGCCATATGCGGCTGTATAGCGATCCCTGGCCAAAGCGCTGCAGCTGCGTATGGACCCCCTGGAAACCCCATCAGGAAATTTATTGCGCTTTCGTTTGATGCATGTAAAGTTACACTACCGTTAGGTTTGCTACTAAAAGTGACATTTACCGCATTTAAAAGTATACTTTTTTCCTTCGAAACTTTAAAAATCGATTTTCTCAAAAACTATAATGTCTTTTTGAAAAATTGTTTTTTCCTCTTATTCCTAATGATCTCCTTAACATATCATGCAAATTTAGGGTTTCTAGCATTTAAGGTGGATTTGCTATCAACCATTAAAGTCGTCAGGTTTTTTAAATGTGTATTTTTTTCCTTTGAAACTTTAAAATCGATTTTCTCAAAAACTATAAGGCCGATTTGAAAAAATGTTTCCCTCTTGTAGCCACTGGGGGACCCTATAAGCTCTGGGGCCCTGGGGCAGCTGCCTCCTTTGCCTCTATGGTAGCGCCGGCCCTGCACTGATAAATGTAATAAAATACATGAGGCTGCTTCATCTCTGGTTCTCTTTAATACACCCAGACCAGTTGTTGTTGAAATTTGATTTTTATGGTGACAATCCTGCTTTAAGATAACAATACACCCCCTATATTTCTTAAAGGGAACCTGAAGTAAGTAAAATTTATTTAAAATAAACATATAACATAGCTACAAATGAATATTACATACTAACCTCACTATCACTTCCTCTCAGAAGCTCACCATTTTCTTCTTACAGTGATCCCTTCCAGTTCTGACAATGTTTTGTCAGAACTGAAATATACCAGTTGCTGTCAGTTATATATCAGCTGCTGTCAGTTACAACTAAATGGGCAAGGCAATGTTTATGTTTCCCTATGGCTCAAGTGGGCGTTATTACAGTTTAACAGTTTGCTGACCAGGAAGCTATTATGGGGGTAATGGCCATTTTTAAAATGGAGGAGGAGGAATTCCATCGATCACAGTGGAGAAACAAGTCGCAGGAGAGGAGAAAGAGATTGAGGAGTAGACTACACAGGAGGTAAGTATGACCTGTGTGTGGTTATTTTGACAATAATTTTCAGTTCAGGTTCAGATAGACCAAGTCTTCATAATCTTGTTCCATCTTCGCTGGAAGATCGGTTTCACTCGCTACTTAGGTGAAAACGTCCCGTGTCCTTTGCAGGCACAGTAGACATTTTCTCGTAAGCGAATGAGGATGCGCGCTGCCAGGGCCATACAAACGGAGCCGCGGCGGGGTACCGGAGGATTTTTTAGTACTGGTGCAGCACAGGACGGCTGCAGGGGGCTGAGAGAAGAAGCCCCAGCTAAGTGAATATCTTTTTTTTTTCAATCTTCAGGTCCACCTTAATGGGTGGTGGACACCTTCCACCGTTTTTAACTTTAACAGGCGATACCTAATGCTTTCTGACCCTTACTTTAAATTAAACATTCTCAGGAGTTATGTTCTCTACTTCTTCAGAAATGAAATGTTAACTACAATTAAATAGTGGTCACTTTAAGGCTGCTTTCACAGTTAGACATTACAGGCGCACGTTAGTGCAGCCTGTAACGCAGCCCCACCGCACAGTAATGAAAAGTCAATGGGCTGTTCACAGTGCCCACGTTGCGTTACATTGTAACGCAGCACATCCGTTGAGAGTGCTGCATGCTGTGCGTTATGCGCGGCAGCCGTGTTAGACTGTGCGAACATGCTCAGTAGTGTTGGGGAGGAGTGGAGAACGGCCAGGCACATGGCTAATTAATATTCACTGCACGGTGTGACGTGCAGTGTTTACTTCCTGGAGCGGCCGCTCTGTGCGGCGATTGGCCGGGCGGGACCACGTGATGCCACATGCGTCCAAGAGTACGCATCACGGCATCACGGACGCCAGAGTGAGCTGCACAACGCGGCTCACTCTGACGTCCACATCAGAGAGCACCAGGCGATGCGTTAGGGGCACGTTATGTGCCCTATAACGTCCCCTAAACGCAACGTCCTGGTGTGTAAGTAAAGGCTTAATCCCTATCCTTGTGGTACCCCTGGAATAGATACACAATTGAAATGTTCTTTTTTCCCCTAATACAGCATTGTTCTATTGTTATTTCTGCAAATACATGCACTAGTACATTGGATGTATAATTTTATGCAAAATTTCTTTTGTTCTATTGTTCCATTTTTCTTAAAATTCAATAAAAACTGATTGAAAACAAAAAGTGTCATTGTAAGATCCGGTGGCCGCTCATGGTGGCGGAACGCCGAGACCCACACCGAAGCACAAGCCTCAGGGTCTCAGCCTGTCTCTGATGTCACTGGAGCGCATGCCGCTCAGCCCCCATTGGATTAATGGCGGACGCACTCGCTGTAAACATTAACCACGTGTGCGCATAGCGTGTCAGCATCTCTGCTGACAAGCTCTTCGTTGATTGGTTACTTTGGATTCCTTTACTTTCTGATTGGTTAGTTCTAGTATAAATGAAAGGTGAGCACCCTCTGTCATCACCCGTGATAGCCTACGCTGGGCTTATTGCTGAGACTGTGATCACACCAAGTGCTTGCTGCTGACTTGTGTCTGTCTGTCTCTTGACTAAGCTTCTTCTAGATTTGATACCCGTTACTGACCCGGCTTGAATCTGACCATGCTTCCGTATTGGATACCTGTTACCGACCCGACTTATTAAAGGATTCACATGAACGCTGCCTGCATTGACCCTGGCCCGATTGACCTTGCATCTGTCTAGAGATTATACTTCAGCCATTGCCTACCACGTTGTCTTCATCTGGATTGCTTCAGCCTATAGGCCTCAGCCTATAGGCCTCAGGTGACTATTCAGTATACTGTGTTGCGTTGCATTGCTGTGTTTGGTGATTGCTGTCTGCCAGTCTGTATGCTACATCTTCCTGCAGGGTATTGTAGTTAGTATTAGGCAGGAGCTTTCGCAGGTGTTAGGACTGGGTTATAGGTCAGTCATATGGGCATACAGCCTGACTCACAGCAGGTGACCAGACAAGCCTGACAGTCATTATTGAAGAGGCTGGTTTACTTAGATCTGAGTTATGGTATATAAACATCCACTGTGGATTCAACAGGCTTTTTTTTTGTTCTTATGTCTGGTGGGAACCACAGCCTCTGGTTATATGATTCTGTGCAGTGTAGCCTCCTAACAACTACAGCTGGTAGTAGCTGAAAGATGAGCAACTCCATGCAGGGAGATTCCATCATCTAATAAGTTGGATGCACAAACTGTATGTTTGAAGCTCTCAGCCAGCAAGATAGCAATCCTAAGCATTTCCTGTCTTTAGTACATGCATACATTGAAATAGGGGTTAAATATTTCCGCTGAAATCCTGATGAGTTGGCAGGCTGAATATATCTATCCTAGGACACCTGCTGAACACATGTATCACTTGCCAACAGTGCTTGCTATGTCCACAAGGTGGCAATGTTGGTTAGTCAAATTTCCAGCCACATCTTTGAAGGCAAAGTTTGTTCCTAAATTCTTTTAACAGCCACCTGAATAGCTGCATGTGTACACAGCATTAGAGCCCGTTTCCACTAGCACGGAAACCAGGCCGAATCCGCAGAGTTTCCCCACAGGAACAATTGCACTGGGAAACACTGCCATAGGAAATAATGGCGCCGCTGGCCGAATCGCTTACCCTAGCGATTCGCCCCACATTGCCATCAGTTTTTGTGCAGGAGGGAGTGAATCCCATAGCCGTGCATGGCACGCCTTCAGGGATTCGTCTGCGTACACGCAGACCACGAAGTGCGGCCGCGCGTGGCAGCTAGTGGAAATGGGCCTAGGGCTCCATCTGCACAGGTGGCTATGCTTTACTTCAAGGGTCGGCTCTACCATTAAGGCAAAGTGTATAATTACCATAGGTCCCATTGTAAAATGTTTCCTCTGCCTGATTTACATTCTTAAAGAGAACCAGAGCTAATGGAAGTAAAAGCTGTTATACATACCTGGGGCTTCCTCCAGCCCCATATGCACGGATCGCTCCCACGCCGCCGTCCAGCGCTGCATCTAGAAGAACCGGGACCCGCTCTGCCGCCAGTCGGAGCCAGTCTAGCGTAGCAGAGATGCGCCCTTTGCGTATCTCTGCAGCAGTGTATGGAGAGATACGTAGAGGGCGCACTTCTCCTGCGTAGCGCGGCTCCGATGACGTCAGCAACGGGAGCCGGTTCTCCTATATGCGGGCAGCGGTGGATGGTGACGTGGGAGCGATCCGTGCGTATGGGGCTGGAGGAAGCCCCAGGTATGTATAACAGCTTTTACTTCCATTAGCTCTGGTTCCCTTTAAGGGCTTGTTCACACTATGGGCTTGATTGACTATACCGTGATAACTCAAAGATCACACCTTATGAAAAGATATCACACCTTATGAAAATATATCACACCTTATCAAAGTGAACAAGGCAGAGTAGCAAGGCGAGCGCTACGAACCCGCAGGGGCTCAGGGCAGGACGAGTGCCATTGACAATTAGCAGGCATAAGTTTATAGTGCTCGCTACGCTACTCTGATAAGGTGTGATATTTGATAAGGTTTGATCTTTGAGTTATCATGGTTTAGTGAATCAAGCCCTAAGAGCGTTTTTGTGTTTATTTTTTTTTTTTAAAGCGCTGGTGATTTTTAAAAGCGCTTCTGCAATGTTGCTCTATGTAAGTGTTCTCACATGAACAATGAGCTTTTTTTCCAACTGCACCACTTCCTGAGCATAGGGAAATCGCAAAGCGCTAGAAAAAGTGCTTTGGAAAGCGATCTGTCCAGCGCTTTCAAGAATAAATACATTGGGCCTGATTCACAAAGCGGTGCTAACAGTTAGCACGCCGGTGAAAAGCCCTTTATCATGCCTAAACTCAGTTTAGGCGTGATAAGTTTATGTGTGATAAGTTTAGGCGTGATAAGTTTAGGTGTGATAAGTTTAGGCGTTATAACTATAGCACCAACTGGGTTAGCACCGCAGTGCACAGCTGATCAAAGGTTTTGCGCTAGCAAAGTCTGGTGCACTTCGCATAGAGTTTAATGGCGCTGCTTTGCATGCGGGACTTTGCGTGGGATCTAAACTTATCACGCCTAAACTTATCACACCTTAACTTATCACGCCTAAACTTCTCAGGAGGTCGCAATAGCAGCATAGGGGGCGATATACAGGCTGGGAACGCGAACAATCACTCGCGTTCCCATGCCTGTCGGCCGGTGACGGCGAAACCGGAAGTGCTCGCCAGCGGGTCCTGGGACATCGGAGCGGAGCTGCGAGGGCACCGATCGTCTGCAGGGGGCTGAGGGAAGCCCCAGGTGAGTTAATCTCGTTTTTTTTTACTGACTTTAGGTTCACTTTAAGCAATACCAGTTGCCCTGGCTGTCCTGCTGATTCTCTGTCATAGCCCCTGAACAAGCATGCAGCAGATCAGGTGTTTCTGGCATTATTGTCAGATCTAACAAGATTAGCTCCATGCTTGTTTCTGGTGCGATTCAGACTCTACTGCAGCCAAATAAATCAGCAGGGCAGCCAGGCAACTGGTGTGTTTGAAAAGGAAATAAATATTACAGCCTCCATATTCTTATCACTTCAGTTGTCCTTTAAAGTGAACCTGAACTGAGTAAAATTATTTAAAGTAAATACATGATTTGCCTGCAAATGAATATTACATACTTACCTCGCTGTCAGTTCCTCTCAGAAGCTCACCATTTTCTTCTTCCAGTGATCCCTTCCAGTTCTGACAAGATTTTGTCAGAACTGAAATACATAAGTTGCTGTCAAGTTATAACTGACATGTAAATACATGCATGCATTAAAACAACATGGTGGAAACACATACCCCGGGGTGGATAGTAGTGGCGTGGTGGTGGGTGCAGAGGGAAGGAGAGCCTGACGGCCGTTTCGCGCTGTGCGCTTCTACGGTAGCAGCCTCCATATAAGTGCACAGCGTGAAACGGCCGTCAGGCTCTCCTTCCCTCTGCACCCACCACCACGCCACAACTATCCACCCCGGGGTATGTGTTTTCACCATGTTGTTTTCATGCATGCATGTATTTACATGTCGCCTACTGTAGAACAATAAATTGTGATTGACAGCAGTGCCGGCGCTTTTCCTCTTTCCTACCGATGCAGACACACTGCTGCCTGAGCTAGCTGAAGATTCACCCATCCGTACCTGATTGTGTGGATTGAGCCATCTCCTTTCCCTCCCACCTATACAGGAGTCCACTGACTGCAGTGCCAGCGTTTTTCACACCTCTACCTCTCACAAGCAAGTTATAACTGAAAAGACAACTGGTGAGCAAGGTAATGTCCATGTTTCCCTATGGCTCAAGTAAGCGATATTACAGTTTAACAGTGTGCTGACCAGGAAGCTGTTATGGAGTACCGGCCATTTTCAAAAACTAGGACGGAGAATTCCATTGATCACAGTGGACAAACAGGATGCAGAGAAGGAGAAAGAGCTTGATGAGCAGACTAGAGAGTTGAGTATGATGTGGGTATGTTTATTTGCTTTAAGACGATTTTTGGGTACAGAAAGCTTGATTCACACAGCTTAGGTAACATACCGGTGGTATATTTAGATCAGCGGCTGGAGTCACAAGCAGATATTTTTTTTCTTTGCAGAACAGTTAATCGTGTGAGCCACTGAGAGTCTCAATTCAGTACAAGGTACATTCCACAAGTGACCGTTTCTCTGGTGAAATAGCTATTTTCGATGCTAACATTGGACCTAGCGCTGCCTGTGGTTTGGCAAGACAGCTACCTGTTACTTATTAGTCACCGAGTGACGTACAGGATAAAATTAGCCATGGTTTTCTTTTGTGGGAGTGGGAAGTGGTGGGAGGGGAGGAGGGTGGTTAGCATACTTTTTTCATAAACTGCTAGAATCCTGGAAGCTCATCCTGCAGTACATACACTGTACTACAAGCAGTGGCATAGCTAAGGAGCTTTGGGCACCAGTGCAAGTTTTACATTGGGCCTCCCAAGCATTCTACACATATTAATCCATATGGTGCAACAAAACCTTCCAAGGGCAGCCAGAGTATGAGAGGTGTAAGCAGAGGAAGGGAACAGTTTGTTTGGGCCATTTTCCACTTGCAAGCACTATCGCAATTGCTTCTTTTTCCACTTGCCGTGATTGCGACGTGAGCCGTCGGGAGTGAAGCGCGATCGCACCAATTATCATGCCGCCCGACGATTGCGATTTGCAGAAAATCAAAACGTGCTAATGGAAAAGTGCATCACGATTTAAATCGTGGTGCACTAGCGATCGGCAAAGTGCCGGGGATCTGCTCAAAAAAACAGATTGCGGCTAGTGAAAAAGGGCCCTACATGATTACCACTATTCAAAGCATATACAGAAGTGATCATTACCAGCTTAGCACCCTATTAACTACTAGCCGACCGCTCCACGCCAAGTGGCGTGAACGCGGCGGCAGTCCCAGGACCGCTCCACGCTGATTGGCGTGAGCAGCTTTCAATGGGGCTAGCAGGAGATTGCGTGCACCACTGTGCGCGCATCTCCACTTGGAAGGCGAAGCGGACATCTAATTAGGCTGTACAGCACTGCAATCTAAGGCAGGAGACATAGGAGAGTGATCGGCTCTCATAGGCTGAAGCCTATAACAGCCAATCGCCATCATTTGCTGACAGGGTGCTGAGATAATACTGCAGTTGAGGGAGGGCCCTCTGGTCGTAACCTCTGCACCTCTTATTAAGCCACTGACTACAATACACGTTATAAACAGGCTTGGAAATTCGGGGGTTCTAGTTCTTAAGGTGACCATTAACAATACGATTCTTTGAACGATCGATCAGAAACAATCATTCAGGCCCACTAATGGAAGCATCCAGGGGCTTCCAACTCAGCCCTGTTTCTATGGGCGTGCGATATGTGCAATCGCCCGGGGTGCCGGATTGTGCGGCAGGAGGGGGGTGCAGCAGCGGGGGGAGCAGACATAATACGGTAGTTATAACTCACCTTCTTCAGCCGATCCCGCGCAGCTTCAGTGTCCTTCCTGTCCCGTCATCCGTCGCATGGTAACAGCGCCCCCTGTGATGACGTACCGCATGTCATCACAGGGAGCGCTGTTACTAATGAGACAGATGTCAGGAAAGCAAGGACATTGAAGCTGCGCGGGATCGGTGGTGGAAGGTGAGTTATAACTGCTATGTCCGCTCTCCCCCCGCACATATCTAACCTATACTGCGGGAACCTAACTATCTAACCTATACTGCGGGAACCTACCTATCTAACCTATACTGGGGGAACCTACCTATCTAACCCATACTGCAGGCACCTACCTATCTAACCTATACTGGAGGCACCTACCTATCTAGCCTATACTGGGGGAACCTACCTATCTAACCTATACTGCAGGCACCTACCTATCTAACCCATACTGCAGACACATACCTATCTAACCTATATTGGAACTTACCTATCTAACCTATACTGCAGGCACATACCTATCTAACCTATACTGCAGGCACATACCTATCTAACCTATACTGCAGGCACATACCTATCTAACCTATACTGCAGGCACATACCTATCTAACCTATACTGCGGGAACCTAACTATCTAACCTATACTGCAGGCACCTACCTATCTAACCTATAGTGCAGGCATCTACCTATCTAACCTATACTGCAGGCACCTACCTATCTAACCTATAGTGCAGGCACCTACCTATCTAACCTATACTGTGGAAACCTACCTACCTAACCTATACTGAGGGAACCTACCTATCTAACCCATACTGCAGATACATACCTATCTAACCTATACTGCAGGAACCTACCTATCTAACCTATACTGCAGGAACCTACCTATATAACCTATACTGCAGATACATACCTATCTAACCTACAGTATACTGCAGGCACCTACCTATCTAACCCATACTGCAGACACATAACTATCTAACCTATACTGGCACTTACCTATGGAATTGCAACTCCTTCTGTCTGAGAGAGCTCCAGTGGATAAGAGTCTGTACACACATTTGATTTTGATTGGCAAATGACTTCAGTTTTATCACTTCCATGTAGTATGGTATAACTGGCCAGTCGTTAGCCAATCAGAATTGTGCATAGCAGGTTTTAGTTTTGTTTCGTCTGGTGTGATCGGACTGTATCAGCCGTGTACTGTGCCTGAGCTACAAGTCATTAACATTAGCTCTTCCTTATGCTAAAATGCTATTTCCCGGATTGCTGTCCTGTGTGTGACCCAGGTTTGTTCTTATTTTCCCTCCTTAGACTTCATTGTTATTTTTCTGATGACTTTCTGATGACTGTCAGCTTGTATTTGAATGTGTCTTTGTGGAACCCCTCAAGCTCAATTCATTAAAAAAGCTACAAGGAGGACATCCAGAGGGCAGCAACTCAAATCAACAAATCACAAATCATCCTTCCCTGATCTGCAAACATCTTCATTGCTAACTCTCAAAAGGTTCACCATGTCCATGGGACCCCTGCCATCCGCTCTCTGGGAACTCTGGGGAAGGTCCGGCAGCTAAACTAGTGTGAATAAAGGCCCTTATTCAATTCACTTTTTTTCCTGTTTTCTCTTAGTTGATGTTTTCACATTGCATCAATAAATTGCCTTTAAAGAGAATCTGTAAAATTAAAAACATCCCGTGGGGGGACTTACCTCGAGAGGGGGAAGCCTTTGGATCCTATTGAGGCTTCCCCCGTCCTCCTCCGTCCGACGGTGGCAGCGCTAGAGGTCACCGAACGGTGGGCATGTCAATATTTACCTTCTCCGTCCCCAGCGCAAGTGCTGCCCTTCCAAGGTAAGTACCCTCAGGGGACGTTATTAACTTTGTAGTGTCTCTTTAACCACTTCACCACTAAGGGGTTTTTCCCCTTATGGACCAGAGCAATTATGACCTTTCAGCACTCCTTACATTCATGTGTCAATAACTTCAACATTACTTATCACAATGAAATGATCTATAGCTTTTTTTTTCCCGCCACCAATTAGACTTTCGTTTTGCTAACAATTATTTTATTCTAAATGAATTTTAACTGAAATAATAAGAAAAAAATGGAAAAAAAATTATTTCTCAGATAGATTTCGGCCATTATAGTTTGAAAATAAAACATGCTACTGTGGATAAAACCAACACATTTTATTTGCCCATTTGTCCCGGTTATTACAACATTTAAAATGTGTCCCTGGTACAATGTATGGCGACAATATTTTATTTGGAAACAAAGGTGTGTTGTTTCAGTTTTGCAACACAAGCAAGTGTCTGTCTGCAGACCTCAGGCTCTAGTGAATAATCCATGGGGAGTCACAGATGGAGGGAGGTTCATCAATTCTCCCTTTAATGGCCCATACACCTAACGATTTTCCCGCCGATATACAGCAGATTCGATCACTGTGATCGAATCTGCTGTGAAATTGTTGCACAAACGCTGACAGAGCAATCGATTTCCATCCAAAATCAATCGTTCCCGGCGATTCCCGTCAATCCGTCTGTTCGGAAGATTTTGCTCGATCACCAGCGGGTCGGGAGTGCGTCGATAGCGGCGTTCGAATACCCGACGACCGATGCAATACAGCGGCAGGGCCGGCGCTACCATAGAGGCAAAGGAGGCAATTGCCCCAAGGCCCCAGAGACTGTAGAGGCCCCCAGTGGCAACAAGAGGAAAACATTTTTTTTTCAAAAAGACCTTATAGTTTTTGAGAAAAATCGATTTTAAAGTCTCAAAGGAAAAAAAAATACACATTTAAAAACCCGCTGACTTTAACGGTTAATAGCAAATCCACCTTAAATGCTAGAAACCCTAAATTTGCAGGATATATTAAGGAGATCATTGGGAATAAGAGGAAAAAAAACAATTTTTCAAAAAGACCTTATAGTTTTTGAGAAAATCGATTTTAAAGTTTTGAAGGAAAAAAGTATACTTTTAAATGCGGTAAATGTCACTTTTAGTAGCAAACCGTAGTGTAATTTTACATGTATCAAAAGAAAGAGCAATAAATTTCCTGACGGGGTTTCCAGGGGGTCCATACGCAGCCGCAGCGCTTTGGCCAGGGATCGCTATACAGCCGCAATTTCTTTTTTTTAAAATTATGTGGGCTCCCGCCTCCTGAAACTTTTTAACCCCTTGTCCCCACGCAGGCTGGGATAGCCAGAATGTGGAGCTCCGACCGGTTGGGGCTTCACACCCTGACTAAACCAGCTGCAAAAAAAGGTCCCTTAAAGGTTTATTTTGCCCTGGGGCCCCATTGTTGCTTAAACCGGCCCTGTACAGCGGCAATACATTAACTGCTCTGCCGGCGCGAGTCTCCGCTGTCCTCTTCTCCGCGCTGGTTTCCGAGTCCGGCAGGCTTCACTGAACTTCCTGTCCCGGCAGGAAGTTTAAACACTAGAGCGCCCTCTACTGTTTAAACTTCCCCCAGACAGGAAGTTCAGTGAAGCCAGCCGGTCTCGGAACCCAGCGCGGAGAAGAAGACAGCGGAGACCGGGGGAGTCATGCCGGCCGGATCAGGTAATGCATGCAGGGGGGCGGCAGCAGCGGCAGCTTTACAGATTGTGATCGGTTTCATGCTGAAATCGATTCACAACCTGTTTGCAGTAAAGGCCACCATACGATCCCTCCCTGATCAGATTCTTTCTGTTGGTTGATCTGATGCCAAATCGACCAGTGTATGGCCACCTATACAATACTGTACATACACATCCAACCCAAATCTGGACTCGACCCTTCTCAGTGAAATCTTCAATATTTTATTTGTAATACAAAAAACGGTGGTACAGCAACTGTGTACTACCGATTTTTGTATTACAAATAAAATATTGAAGATTTCACTGAGAAGGGTCGAGTCCAGATTTGGATTGGATGTGTATGGACAGTATTGTTTCAGTTTTGCATCACTAAGTACAATTTATTTTTATATATACAATATATTCTGCCTAATTGCAATACCACATTTTACTGTTATCAGCCACTTGCACCACTCTATTGCAATGTGTGTCGGCAGGGGCGTAACCTGGGGGGCCCACAGGGGCGTAACTAGAAATCCCGGGCCCGCTCAGGGCTGTTTTGGGGGCAGGAGGGGTCGCAGCATGAGGGGAGAGCATGTCCACTTATCGGCGGTGGAGGGGGGGGGGGGCAGTCCCCCCTCCCTCATCTCAGGGTCTCCCCTAAGCGCTCCCCTCCTGCATCAATCAGTGGCAGCGGGCAGGAACACATACCTCCATCCACTGTGGAGGTCCGATTTCTAAGTGCCTCACGCTACTTCCTGTTTAAACAGGAAGTAGCGTCAGACACTTATAGAGCTGAACCTCTAGCACGTGGAACGCATGGAGGTATATGTTCCTGCCCGCCGCCCAGGGCCGGGCCGAGGCATAGGCTGGAGAGGCTCCAGCCTCAGGGCGCAGTGTAGGAGGGGGCGTAGAATTCATTCAGCTGTCATTCCTAATTGTGTTTGAAGCAGAAAGAAATAAGAAAAGGGGATACATAGCAGTGACTGCAAGCCCGATAACTAGATATTAAGGTGTTAGGGAGGTTGTGGGCCCTGTGGCACCTCTTAGTCTAATAGCAATCAGTGTGTGACGGCTGGGGTGGGAGGGATGGAGGGGCGCACTTTGGTGTCTTAGCCTTGGGTGCTGGAGGACCTTGTCCCGGCTCTGCCGCCGCCTGCAAACACTGATTGATGATGGAGGGGAGCACTGAGGGGAGAGTCCGAGGTGAGGGGAGGGGACTGTCCCCTCTCCCCGCCGATGTATGGCCACGCTCTCTCTCCCCTCATGCTGCGATCCCACCTGCCCCCCAACACGGCTTTGTGGTGCGGCAGGTTCCGATGGAGTGACGCACAGCATGATATGCATTTACTGGTCGTTATTTTGCAGAAAACAGCTCATAGGCCGTTTTGGAGAGCACAGAGATTGTACTGAGCATGTATGTGATGATGCACAGGCCAAGCTGACGAAGAGGCAAAGATCAATAACGCTGTGACAGGCAATTTGGAAGTTTGGGCGTTGTTATAGGCACCCTTTGAATTACCGGCAAAAGTAGGAAATTTGGATGCTCACTAAATAGTGGGTGCCACGGCTGCCTGCAAAGAAAATTTCGGCTAAAAACAGCGGTTGTGTACCCCAGTTTTCATACTGTGCTTGTGTTGTGTCTGATTACGCTGCCTGTGGATTTGTGCTGCCCCGCATGCGCAGTAGGAGACTGTGCGGCCACATTTCCTATTTCATAATGCTGCTGATGGTAACATAATAAATATCTCCGCTTCCACACATCCTACACTCCTCAAATTTTCAGGGTAGGGAGAGGACCCCCCGAACTATCTCTATACCAAATTGCAGCCCCCAAGCCCCACTGGTTCCCGAGATAAGTTTCTCTAATCTATCTCCTGAACCAGCGGGGCTCGGGGACTGCAATTTGGTATAGAGGTAGTTCGGGGGATCCTCTCCCTTCCCTGAAAATTTGAGGAGTCTAGGGTGTGTGGAAGCAGAGATATCAGCAGCATAATTAACTTCACACTGCGCATGTGTGCTACTCAGTGTGGAGGGGAGCTTCCGGGCAGCGCAATCAGACATTACACCGGCTATTTATTGTCGTCTTCACTGTTTAGCTTCCGATTGGAGGAAGCTAGCGGCGGGGGTAGGGGGGGGGGGGTGGCATGTAGTGGATCAGCAGTGATTGACACTTACAGGTTCACGGAAGGCTAGCGACAATCTTCTTATTATTTAGGGGAACAGCAGAGCCCGGAACATGCCTCAGTGTCTTAATAAGATTTAAAAAAAAAACGCCTCTAGTTCTTTTTAAGTACAATTAAGTACAATTAAGTACAATCCTGCAGCGCCAAAGGGAGAAGAACTATCGGCTCAGTTGTGATGACGTGACGCATGTATACTTTTTTTTGTTTGTATATCAAGACGTTGCTTGTATATCAAGACGTTGCTTGTATATCAAGACGTTGCTTGTATATCAAGACGTTGCTTGTATATCAAGTTAAAATTTCACAAAAATGTTTGTTTGTATTGCAAAGCGCCCTTAAAGGGGAACTGAAGAGAGAGGTATACGGAGGCTGCCATGTTTATTTCCTTTTAAGCAATACCAGTTGCCTGGCAGCCCTGCTGATCCTCTGCCTCTAATACTATTAGCCATAGCCCCTGAACAAGCATCCAGCAGATCAGGTGTTTTACACTTTAAAGTCAGATCTGACAAGACTAGCTGCATGCTTGTTTCAATAGACCAGCAGGGCTGCCAGGCAACTGGTATTGATTAAAAGGAAATAAATATGGCAGCCTCTGTATGCCTCTTACTTCAGTTCCCCTTTAAACCTAGTTACTCTCAATCCAAGTTTTTACTGTACAAGGATGCAGGCCGCCCCCTACCTGTTTGCAAACTAATCTAACAGTTGCTTTGAACAACTGCTCGAAGTGCTTTTGAATATAAAGAAAACCCAGAGAATCCCCCATGAGGACATAGGCTAGTCCAATACCTGTCAGTTCTGTCAGATTTCTACTGCTTAGGTACAGCAACAAAGGAGAAAAAAGTTATTTTGCAGACTTGTAAAAACCGTCCAGCTGATGTATAGGGGAATATACAAAGCATGATGGCGGTGGACTTCCCGGAGGTTGGCTTTAGCAGTCGCGTTACATTAAGTAGTTGACGCTTATACACTGGACGTCTTTTAGCGTTTGTCAGATGAAACGTTTTCCGGACCGTCGTACCCTGTTTTCACTTACACTTAAAATTCCAGAGATTATAGTTTAAAAATAGAAGTCAGGACGGATCATGTGGAATGTTTGGGTTTAGATTAGACTCATGTCTGACTTTGAAGAGTGCAGGCAAATGGCAGGAAATATTTAGTTAGTGGCGCTGGGACAGCAGCCAAAGTCACTTTTATCAGAAGCAGCCGTGAGGGACGCTACTGAGGGGTGACAAAACCGCTTTCTCATCCATAAAAACATGCAGGGGAAGTACGGCGCATGTCCCATATATGGTCTATACGTTCGTAATCAGGAGTTACATTTTGTGAAAGCTGCACTTTAACTGCTTGCCAACCGTTCCATGGCAATTAATTGGCATGAAGTCAATTGTGTAATTATTTCCTGCATCCAGAGCTCTCTGCTGCCTTTTGTCCGCGCTCAATCTGTGGGGTTCGGGGACAAAGGGGGCCCCATGTTATCATTTTTGCAGTGGGGCCCTATAAAGTCTAGTTACGACCCTGTCACTCGGCTGTCCCCTACAGAGCATCGGGAGTGATCGGCTGTCATAGGCTGATGCCTAGGACAGCCGATCGCGGTAATTGGCTGGTGGGGGGGGGGGGGGGCTTGTAATAAAAATAAAAAAAAGTAAATGTATTCAAAATAAATAAATAAACATCCTGGGAGCGTTCAGAGCCCACCAACAGAAAGCTCTGTTGCTGGGCAAAAAAGGGGTGGTTGAGGGGTGGGGGAATCACTTGTGTGCACAGTTGTACGGCTCTGCAGCGAGCCCTTAAAGCTGCAGTGGCATGAATTGTAAAAAATAGCCTGGTCACTAGGGGCTGTAAACCCACGCTCCTCACGTGTTTAAAAACCCGGCACTTCCAGAAATACAGGCTGATGGAACATACAGATTTTGTTAAAACAAACATTTACCTAAGGCCCTCAATCTCCTGTAAAAAGTGTTTAACTTACCTGGGGATTCTACCGGCCCCCTGCAGCCGTCATGTGCCCACGACCGGTCCTCAACAATCCTCCAGACCCCCGGCATGGCTCAGTTTCATTATCGCCGACTTGCAAGTCGGCAGCCACCGCGTCTTCACCGCGCAACCTCGTTCGCGCTCCCGTGGCCTGGAGCATCCTGCACAGCCCCAATACGAGAAAACCTTGTACTGCGCCCGCGCAAAGGGAGCACAAAGTAGATTGCGTAGGCCGCGCAGGTGCAGAAACCAGCGACAGCCTCAGTCGCTGAAAACAAAACTAAGCCGCCGCGGGGGACCGGATGATCGTTTTGTCCCGGCGCAGGCACATGGCGGCTGCAGAGGGGGGGGGTTCGCCACTAATTAGGCTTTCTTTAGGTGGGACATTATGCTAAGAATTATTTTATTCTAAATGTGTTTTAATGGGAAAATAGGAAAAAATTTGGGAAAAAATTATTATTTTTCAGTTTTCTGCCATTATAGTTTTTAAATAATGCATGCTACTGTAATTAAAACCCATGAAATGTATTTGCCCATTTGTCCCGGTTATAAAACCGTTTAAATTATGTCCCTATCACAATGTTTGGCGCCAATATTTTATTTGGAAATAAAGGTGCATTTTTTTCAGTTTTGCATCCATCCCTAATTACAAGCCCGTAGTTTATAAAATAACAGTGTTATACCCTCTTGACATAAATAGTTAAAAAGTTCAATCCCTAAGGTAACTATTTATGTTTTTTTTTTTTTTTATTGTATTTTTTTTATTATTACAAAAAAAATAAATTGCGGGGTGTGGGAGGTAATGAGTTAATTTATTGTGTAAAACTTAATGTATTTGTATATATAAAATGCTTTAGGGTGTAGTTTTACTATTTGGCCACAGTGAGTTTGTGTTCATGCGACCTGTAAGCGTCCGGAAGGACGCTTACAGTAAGCACTATGAGGCTGGGAAAATCACAATGATCGCGCTGTTTCTCATAGAAGCAGCAGATCATTGCGGGGGCTTAAATCAATGAACAGGAATGGATTTTCCCGTTCATTCATCTCATGGCGCACGAGCGGCGGGAGAGCGGACAGCGGCGGTAGCGCGGGAGGTATGGATTTCTCCGTCCCTTGGTTTTATAAGGGTGGAAAAAGGGACGGAGAAATCCATACCGCGGGGGGTAAAGTGGTTAAAGGAGAACTGAAGTAAGAGGTATACGGAGGCTGCCATATTTATTTCCTTTTAATCAATACCAGTTGCCTGGCAACCCTGCTGGTATTTCTCTGCAGTAGTATCTGAATAACACCAGAAACAAGCATGCAGCTAGTCTTGTCAGATCTGACTTTAAAGTCTGAAACACCTGATCTGCTGCATGCTTGTTCAGGGGCTATGGCTAATAGTATTAGAGGCAGAGGATCAGCATGGCTGCCAGGCAACTGGTATTGCTTAAAAGGAAATAAACCTGGCAGCCTCTATATACCACTCTCTTCAGTTCCCCTTTAAGGACTTCTTCTCTTACTCTCCAAAGATAAAAAAAAAGACAAAAGGCTAATTTCATCTTTGTCGGTATCTGTAACAGAATCTCTCTTGATGGAATGTATCAAATTGAATAAATTTCCCTATTAAGAATAATGCTATCATGGACCAGATGCAAGGACAAATCAAGGAGGAGATGGATAAGGATTACTGTAAAGTGATCAAAACAGCCTTTATTGCCCTTCCTCCCTTCAATTCATTTCTGCTGAATGCATCATGAATATGCAACAAATAAAAGTATTCTCTCTGGGACATCTGTGTGTACTGCAAAGATTTAGCGAAGGTGTTATGATCGCAGGGTATACTGTTGACCTCTCTACTGAGTTGAGGGCTTCCCAGGGAGTAGTAAGTATAACGAGCCAAGATTCAGGGCAGGCGGCATTTAATCGTAGTCGGTATAACAAGCCAAGGATCAAAACAGGCAGAGAGCAATCGTAGTCAGTATAACAAGCCAAGGGTCAGGGCAGGCGGAGAGCCATCATAGTCAGTATAACAAGCCAAGGATGAGGGTAGGCGGAGAGCAATCGTAGTCAGTATAACACTCCAAGAATCAGGGCAGGTGGAGAGCAATCGTAGTCAGTATAACTGTAAGGATCCCTCCTGCTGGTTGCAGCGGAGCTGCAGCCGTGCAGTTTTGATTTCTCTACTTGCATTTAGTTGCTTGGTTTTGTTTGCAATTGCCATGAGAGTCTTTGGTATTTGCAATCACACTGCAGTTCAGAGTAGCCCAGGATGTTGTCATGAATCCACCTATGGCTTACTCCAGTCGAACAGCAGTCAGACTACAGATTTCTTGCATGCATGTGGTTGCATAATCTGGCATGCATTTGTAATGAGAATCCCTAGCCTTCAATCAGCGTAGCACAGGATTGCATGATTACCATTCAGCTGTGTGGGAAGTTACATGTCAGTTTCCATTGGCTGATGTCCATATAAAAGCCTGCCTCTCATTCCAGACCGCGCCCGATATAGCAGCATACAGCTTACCTGAGTTGTTGCTGGGTCCATGCTGTGATATTGTATTTTGTATTGCTTTGCTTTGCATTACATTGCCTGACTGGATGTTCACTGCACCCGCGGGGGTCAGTGAAGTCTTACCATCCTGCTAGTGGGAGACTGCCTTCACCACGTTGGTGACTGGTAGTTATCCTGCTTGCTTTGTTCCTGTGGACATGACTATAGCAGCGGTTGCTAATAGTTACGCTCCTACCTGTTTGTCTTGTCTGTATCAGTGTGGATGCTCGCTATTGCTAGGCAAAAAATCCTTCTGTCTGTCTGTTCCTGCTAATCCTGTTTCCTGTGAACGTAACTATAGGCTGCGGTTGCTATTAGTTACCTTCTTACTACTTTGTCTTGTCCAAGTCAGTGTGGAGGCTTGCTATCGCTGGGGCAGTGATTAGATTGGCAAGCATTCCGTCTGTCTGTCTTGTTACTCAGTCAGAAGCTCAGGGCGGCGGTCGTTCTGAGCAACAATTGTGTCTTGTGTATTTGTGGCGGTTATCGGAAGCCCAGAGTTCCGGTTGCTCTGGGCAATCTTGCTCCCTTATCCATAACTCCTGTGGTGATCTGTATAGCCTCTTCCATCACCCAGCTACATAGTCTTGTTTGTTCTGGTGGTACTCTGGCTTTCTTGGCCTCAGCTGCTATACCTTGAATCTCCAAGGCCTGAGTGTAACCGAAGTTGGACAGGTGTTATTTCCTCATCTCCTTTTCAAGCGGAGACGATCCACATAGGGTGAAGAAGGTGGTGATAGATCGGGGCATAGCAGCTGAAAAGAAAGCAGGAGATCTGCCAGGCATTACAATAACAAGCCAAGGATGAGGGCAGGAGGAGCGCAATTGTAGTCGGTATAACAAGCCATGGATCAGGGCAGGCGGAGAGCAATTGTAGTTGGTATAACAATCCAAGGATCAGAGCAGGAGGAGTGCAATCACAGTCAGTATAACAAGCCAAGGATCAGGGCAGGCGGAGTACAATCATAGTCAGTATAACAATCCAAGGATCAGGGCAGGTGGAGTACAATCATAGTCAGTATAATAAGCCAAGGGTCAGAGCAGGTGGAGTACAACCCCAGTCAGTATAACAAGCCAAGGGTCAGGGCAGTTGGAGAGCAATCGTAGTCAGTATAACAATCCAAGGGTCAGGGCAGACGGAGAGCAATCGTAGTTAGTATAACAATCCAAGGGTCAGGGCAGGCAGAATACAATCGTAGTCAGTATAACAAGCCAAGGATCAGTGGAGGCAGAGAGCAATTGTAGACACTATAACAAGCCAAGGGTCAGGGCTGGTGGAGTACAACCCCAGTCAGTATAACAAGCTAAGGGTCAGGGCAGGTGGAGAGCAATCGTAGTCAGTATAATAAGCCAAGGGTCAGGGCAGGTGGAGTACAACCCCAGTCAGTATAACAAGCCAAGGATCAGGGCAGGTGGAGTGCAATCGTAGTCAGTATAACCAGCCAAGAGTCTGGGCAGGTGGAGTACAATCACAGTCAGTATAACAATCCAAGTGTCAGGGCAGGTGGAGAGCAATCGTAGTCAGTATAACAATCCAAGTGTCAGGGCAGACGGAGAGCAATCGTAGTTAGTATAACAATCCAAGGGTCAGGGCAGGCAGAATCAGGGGCGTAACAATAGACCCTGCAAGGGATGCAGCTGCAGGGGGGCCCAGAAGCCTCAGGGGGCACTGTGAGGGGGTGAAGTTTCTTCTCCCTGTCCTGAGAGACTGACAACTAAGGGCATGAAGAGAAAAAACTTTCTGCTCTCTGCACAATTGTTCTAATGACTTCATCTGTTCAGCCACTGAAAAGGAATCATACAAAGTTTTGTAGAGAAAGATTTCTAGACAGTCCCTATTTAGTGTGCAGCAGGGTCTTGTGTACATCCCCCAGCCTCTCCACCCCTCCCCAAGAGCTATGTACTGTAGTGATGCTGGAGGAGTCTGCAGACTAAAGAGACCCGCCCCCAGCCTCTCTACCCCTCCCCAAGTGCTCTGTACTATAGTGATGCTGGAGAAGTCTGCAGAGCCAGTTCTGCTCCATCAGAGATGGACAGAGTGAGTGTAATAAGCTGAGGCTGGGAGCACGACTGTCGATTTTATGTATGCATTTTCTGCACACCATGCATTGGTACTCAGTTTACATGTGCAGAAAGCAAGGGGGGGGAATGGGGGCCCCATCCAAAGTCTTGCAGGGGGGTCCAGTGCCAGTGATTTCTAGTTACGCCCCTGGGCAGAATACAATCGTAGTCAGTATAACAAGCCAAGGATCAGGGCAGGAGGAGCGCAATTGTAGTTGGTATAACAAGCCAGGGATCAAAGCAGGCGGAGATTGGAGGATGATCAGGATACAAGCCAGGTAAAACACAGATAATCAGGAAAGTAGCAATCAAGCAACAAGCTTAAGGTGACCATACATGGTACAATTTTTCAATTAGATAATTTAGTTCAATTATTCTGTTAGATCGAATATAAAGATTTTTCCAGCATGTCCGATCATTTTTCCCGAAAAAACGGGATAATCGTTCGAATTTCTTGATCGAAAAAAAAAATATTTTCAACTTTCATTCAATTCGATCATTTAGATCGAATAAACGGGAAAATCGAACGTTTTTATTGTACCGTGTATGGCCACCATAACGCTAACCAGAGCCGCAAACGAACTGTCAGCACTGGTTACAGGGAGGGACAGGCTTATACAGGCGGCTCCTCACCTTGGCGCAAAGTTTGAAAGCTGCGCATGTGCGAACATATTTGTCAGCAAATGTACCTCTATCTTTAGGCCCCGTTCAGACTGCAGAACGCGAACCGCAACGCATGCGGACCGCAACGCGTACGAACGCACGCCATCCGCGTTCGTATGCGTTGCGTGGCTGATCCCATCACTGAAAAGTGAATGGGACAGCCATGCGTTTTTACAAAAAATGCATGCAGCATGCGTTCCCGGACCGCACAGGTCCGGAACGCATGCAGTGTGAACATCAGACATTGCACTCTATGCAATGTCTGATGTCGTGCATGTCGGCCACCTGCACGCGTTTCCAAACGCGTGCAGTGTGAACAGGGCTATAAAGTGTCAACAGTCCTGCCTTATAAATTATAGGACAACCACTGATTTACACATACCTCCAATATTTTGAGAAAGAGGATCACTTAAAGAGAACCTGAACTGAAAATAAAAAGTAAAAATAACCATACACAGGTCATACTTACCTCCTGTGTAGTCTACTCCTCAATCTCTCTCTCCTCTCCTGCGTCCTGTTTGTCCACGGTCATCAATGGAATTCTCTGTCCTACATTTTAAAAATGGCCATTATCCCATAACAGCTTCCTGGTCAGCACACTGATAAACTGTAATATCACCCACTTGAGCCATAGGGAAAGATGGAAATTACCTTGCACATTCAGTTGTAACTGACAGCTACTGATATATAACTGACAACAACTGGTATATTTCAGTTCTGACAAAATATTGTCAGAACTGAAAGCGATAACTGTAAGAAGAAAATGGTGAGCTTCTGAGAGGAACTGACGGTGAGGTAAGCATGTAATATTCATTTGCAGCTACACCATGTGTTTATTTTAAATAATTTTACTTGCTTCAGGTTCCCTTTAAGCCACGCCCCACCACGCCCCTCTGCACACCCCTAGTCATGCATACCATAAAGATTTTATAAGAAAAATATGTAGTTTAATCATTCAAACCACACTGCTCCTGTCTAATCTGGTTCATTTTCCATCATATTAATATTTAAAAATAAGAAATATATCAATTTAAAGGTTGGGAATAAAGTTAAGATTCAATTATTCACAGTTTTCTAAGTGTAAATCCAGCCTTAGACACCAGAAGGGTTATTTTTCCATCTAAGCTTCCCTTAACCTCCCTGGCGGTAAGCCCGTGCTGAGCACGGGCTATGCCGCCGGGAGGCACCGCTCAGGCCCCGCTGGGCCGATTTGCATAATTTTTTTTTGCGCTGCACGCAGCTAGCACTGTGCTAGCTGCGTGCAGTGCCCGATCGCCGCCGCTACCCGCCGATCCGCCGCTATACGCGTCGCCGCAGCCGCCCCCCCCCCAGACCCCGTGCGCTACCTGGCCAATCAGTGCCAGGCAGCGCTGTGGGGTGGATCGGAGTCCCCTTTGACGTCGATGACGTCGGTGACGTCATCCCGCCCCATCGCCATGGCGACGGGGGAAACCCTCCAAGAGATCCCGTTCTTTGAACGCGATCTCCTGATCTCCGATCGCCGGCCCAGTATATGTAGACCTCGTCTCGCTACGTGAACATTTTTTTATTTTTTTTTTTAAACGTATTTGCTGCCCCCTGGCGGATTTTGCCAAACCGCCAGGAGGGTTAAAGTGAAAAGGTGGCCATACACCTGGCAATGATGGGCAGATGGACCAAGAGACAGATCTCTCTCCAAACGCATCCGATCATAGAGAGATGCGCGTTGACTTCCCATACACCACAGACCGATTCCCTTTTGATTTCAGCATAAAGTCTCTCAGGAATCTGCCCAGTGAGAGGTTATTTCTGCCGCCATCCCCAAATGTTAATATGCTTTTCCATCCAAACCGATGAAATTATCAAATCAGATGTTCGATCGGGCCACCAAAAGAATATGTGCAAACAAAGGTGCGTGGAGTTGTCTTTGTAAGTGGATCTCACAAAGACAACTCACTTACAAAACTTTTCTTGAGCTCAGCTACACTTTACAGAGGAACTGTAACTAAGGATTGAACTTTATCTCAATCAGCTGATTCCCCCTCTCCCATGAGAAATCTTAATCTTTTCTCGAAAAGATCATTAAAGGGGCTCTGTATGGCTGATACTGTGGTGAAACCCCTCCCACAGTGTGATGTCAGGACCTAGGTGCTGACAGTTTGCTGTCTATGAACCTCGTGGCATTGTGGGAAATAACAGCTGTTTTCAGCTGCCAAGCAACCAGTATCTCGCTCTCTGCATATGCATAATCCATAAAGATACAACCTTTTAGCCTATCGCAATGTTAGTGGGTATGGTTATTAACCACTTCACCACTGAGGGGTTTTACCCCCTGAGCACCAGAGCAATTTTCACCTTTCAGCGCTCCTTCCATTCATTCGTCTATAACTTTATCATTACTTATCGCAATGAAATGAACTATATCTTGTTTTTTCCGCCACCAATTAGGCTTTCTTTAGGTGGGACATTATGCCAAGAATTATTTTTTTCTAAATGTGTTTTAATGGGAAAATAGGAAAAATGTGGGGAAAAAAATAATTATTTTTCAGTTTTCGGCCATTATAGTTTTTAAATAATGCATGCTACTGTAATTAAAACCCATGAAACGTATTTGCCCTTTTGTCCCGGTTATAAAACCATTTAAATTATGTCCCTATCACAATGTTTGGCGCCAATATTTTATTTGGAAATAAAGGTGCATTTTTTTCATTTTTGCGTCCATCCCTAATTACAAGCCCATAGTTTATAAAGTAACAGTGTTATACCCTCTTGACATAAATATTTAAAAAGTTCAGTCCCTAAGGTAACTATTTATGTATTTTTTTTAATTGTAAATTTTTTAATTTTTTTTTAATTACAAAAAAAAAAAAATTGGGGAGTGTGGGAGGTAATGAGTTAATTTTATGTGTAAAAGTCATTTATTTGTATGTGAAAAATGTGTAGGGTGTAGTTTACTATTTGGCCACAAGATGGCCACAGTAACTTTTTGTTTTAATGCGACCTCCAAGCTTCCTTCCGGAAGCTTGGAGGAAGAATAAGGAGGCTGGACACGTGAGTTTTTTCTCACAATGATCGCGCTGCCCATAGGAGAGCAGCTGATCATTGCGGGGCTTAGATCAACGAACGGGAATGGATTTTTCCGTTCATTGATCTCTGGGCGAGCGGGCGGCGGCGTGTTTACTAGCGGCAGGCGGCGTGTTTACGAGCGGGAGCGCGGGCAGCGTCGGGAATGCAGAAAGTACGTGTTTCTCCGTCCCTGGTTGTTAAAGGATGGAAAAAGGGGCGGAGAAATACGTACGCGCGGGGGTAAAGTGGTTAATAATGGCAGTTTGTGCTGTCTAGTTTTTTTTTTCATGTCTGCCAGTAGTAAAGATGATGACCTGCAGGATCGTTGTGGCTCAAACAACATGAACAAATGACACGGCTAATATCAATCATTTCTTGATCTCTCTTCTATTTGTTAAACTTCTCACAATGCAATGTTTTGATTCATTTTTTCCCCCTTCTCACTAAAGTTCCTCTTTAATGTTGGTGAATCTTAACATAACAGTTAATTAAATGCACAATTACATTTTTTTAATAAATTGGATGGTAAAGCCATTCAATATTTATTGCATTATGGCCAAGGTGAGATAACTCATAAAGAAAGTTGAGTGTATCAGGACTTCTGCAGCTGAACTGGCTGAGCACAATCCATTAGTGAGCGGATGACATCACACTGTTGCTTCATGTTTTAGTTTGATATTGAATTCTGACCTTGAATGACGTTCTGTGTTCTTATGCAATATATGTGAGTAAAAAGTGGGGAATGACCACGCATATTAAAGAAACACTGAAGCCTCCTAAAATTCAGCTTTTTATTGCAAAAACCTCTTTAACTAAAATGCTGCATCCCTGCGGCTGAACTGTAAGTAAATCCCCCCAAACTCCCCTAGCAAAATCCACGACTTTCTTGGTCATGGATTTTGCTGTCCCGGGAGGCAGAGCTTTCAGCTGCAGCTCTGAGTCAATCAGCGCGTATCTCCGCCTCTCCCCCGCCCCTCTCAGTGAAGGAAGACTGAGAGGGGCGGGTGGAGGCGGAGATACGTGCTGATAGACGTGTGTAGAGGCTGAGCTGCAGCCGGAAGCTCTGCCTCTTACGGAAGTGCTCCCCGCAGTGTTCCCCGGGAGTTTGGGAGGAATTAGTTTGAGTTCAGCCACAGTGATGCAGCGTTTTAGTTAGGGCAATAATGTTAAAGAGGTTTTTGCAATAAAAAGCTGAATTTTAGGAGACTTCAGAGTCTCTTTAAGCAAGGCGACTAGCCTGGAGCTGACTCTGGGTCTGTTTCAGGCACCTGTTACTGCATAGTACACAGGGCCAGTTCAAGACTTTGTGCTTTTTTGCTAGACTTTTGCTGCTTGAGGTTGGGCCCCCCACCCCCCTATTTGGAATGATTGCACAACACCTGACAATTTGCACTGCGCATTATAGCCACAGCGTGACAAAAAACAAACAAACAAAAAAAACCACCCTCAGTATCGGTAGGTAGCCAGGTATATAGTACAAATCAGCGCAGATCTTCGCAGCAGAGCGGGAGCTGTAGCCCGGGAGCAGGTAGTTTTGGCACATGGCGCTCAGTGCAGGGCCCCGAAACCAGGTGCCCCACAGCAGCAATGTAATGCTGTGTGGGGAGAGTAAGAGTAATTCCCCTAATTACATCTCCCTCCGAGTTGGGAAAACTCGGAGGGGGAATAGTATTTAGCATTACCGGGGAGTTTTGCAGCAAAAGAGAGAGCCGTCATTCTGCTCTCCCGGCGCCCAACTCACCGGTGACACGTACATATGTACACCTGTGGCCGAATCGGAAACCGCCGTGACTCCTAGTGCAATTAAAGAGAAACTGTAACCAAGAATTGAACCTCATCCCAATCAGTAGCTGATACCCCCTTTCCCATGAGAAATCTATTCCTTTTCTCAAACAGATCATCAGGGGGCTCTATATGTATGATTGATATTGTGGTGAAAACCCTCCCACAGGAAACTGTCAGGACCATGGTCCTGGCAGTTTCCTGTCGTGAACCTCGTTGCATTGTGGGAAATAGCTGTTTACAGCTATTTCTAACTGCCAAAAAAGCAAGCCGCAGCTACTTTCAGTGACATCACCTGCCAGCAGTAAAAATGTCACCATGTGATAAATGTCAGAATGTATATCAGTGAGAGGAAATATTTTACAATGGGCAAACACTGGCTAAATCATTTATACATACCGGTAATTATTGAAAAAATGAAGCACTTTTTTATTACATTATTTTCACTGGAGTTCCTCTTTAAGCCCTAAGGGTGTTTTGGATAACCTCCTGTGATCCTTTGATTCCAATAATAGCCACAACTCCCCAAGCAGGGGCGTAGCAATAGGGCTTGCACAGATTGCGACCGCATCGGGGCCCCAAAGGGCCCTCCCTCAACTACAGTATTAGCTCTCTATTGGTCCTGTGCTAATAATAATCACTTCTATAGATGCTTTGAATAGTGGTAATCATTCACACACTGCTCCCCATCCCCTTCCTCCACCTCTGACACTGTAGTTGCCATTGGCAGGTTGTGATGCGCCATATCAGTTGTTATATATAGAGTGCTTGGGGGGGCCCCAATGTAAAACTTGCACCGGGGCCCACAGCTCCTTAGCTACGCCACTGTCCCCAAATACTTTTTTGCAATTCTTCCTAAAAATGTTTTTCATAATATCCTTCTATAAATGATCCTTTCTTTCATGCAACAGAGAAATGGCAATTCTCTTCCCCGACCTTCCTTCATGTGACTCTCATCACACACACTGGCTGACTTGTGTTTTTTATTATACATTAATGACTCAAAGTAAACATAAATTAGGAACAATAGAGCTGGGAGAGGAAAGCTGTGTTTGCTGCTGCGCTCCTTGTCCTCATTTCTCTAGGTCAGCATCATCTCAGATGGCTAATGAATGAAAACGAAAGCCTTGTGCACAGGCTAGGGTTCTTTAAGGCTGGTACACACCATGCAATTTTCACTTCAGATCCTATTTCCAATCAAACAAAAAGTTAAGGTGCCCATACACTCGTCAGATTGGCAGCAGATAGATAAGAAATGCATCTGATGATCTATCTGATGCGTTTTTAGAACATTTTTTACCAGGATAGAATTCCAATAGATTTCAGTTTGAAATCTATTGAAATTCGATCTGATGGCATTTTTTTGCCATCAGATTTCCATTAAGGCCAATGCAAACTGATAAGCAATCTCATCAGATCGACCTAAATTTTCCACCCTGCAAGTTCGATGGAAATCCATCGAAATCGATCGAAATCGGCCGTCGATTGGCCAACCGATTTGCAATCGATTGATCGATCGATCGATCGGGATCGATCGGTCGGCCAGAAAATCGGCTGAGTGTATGGGCTGCTTTAGAATTGGGCAGTCGTAACTACAAATCATGGGGTCCCCCAGCAAAACTTTGATAGGCCCTCTAATGTTCCCAACCCTTCCCTTGCCTCTCTTTCACAAGGGTCTTCAAACAAGAGTGGCCATCATGTGCTTCACACCCATAACAAGTGTAGCCACAGAAACACCTGATCTGCAGTATAGTCCCCTGTATCAGAGGGAGTGAAGTAGTAGTTGGAGCCCCCTTACAGCTCTTGACCTCCCTGCTTGCAGTTGCAGGGGCTGCTCTCCTGTAGTAACGCCCCTGTAATTGGCCCAAAAAATATACAGCCTACTGATTGCCAGCGACCGATCCCAAGTGTAAAATCAATGTCTTTCTCAATCAGAAGCAGATCGGACATGCTGAAAAATAAAATGATCGAAATACTGGCTATCGTTCACTGTGTGTGTCCTTTCGATACACTTTTTGTCAATAGCCAATTGGAAAAAAGATGAGATAACTGATCAGAATTTGAATTATTTTTTTTTAAATGTGTGTATGTATGCTAGCTTCCTCTATACAGTATCAATGTCAGATCTGAATATCAGTCTGATACTTGCTTGATCAAATAGGATCTAAAGTTAAAATTGCATGGTGTGTACCAGGTGTTATGCCGGGAATACACGATGCGTTTTTGCCGTCGTTTTCGCTTTCGATAGATTCTACTCTCGATTCACTGCTCGATTCCCCTCTCGATTCCTTATCTTTTCTTATCAATTACATTCACTTGAATGAGGAGAATCGAAACGAAAGTAGAATCGACCAGATCCGACAGGTTGGAATTTATCTATCGAACCCATCTATCTAAAGTAAAAACTTAACGTGTATTCCCAGCATTAAGGTGTGTACACATGTACAATCACTCTTCAGTTTGTGTCTTCCACCAGGATGGAACTCGATCCATCAACTCGATCCTGCGGGGGACACTGCAGGGCCCAAATACTTTACAGAGTGTGACTACACTAGGCAGCAGCCGAGTAATGTGTTCTGTGTCTATGAAGGAGAGAGGAGGGCTTATGCAGGCAAGGTAAGCACGGGAACAATGGACTCTGCCACCAGTTGCAGGGACGGATCAAGACCAAGTTGCACCTGGGGCAAGGTCAGGTTTTGGCGCCTAAAGGTCAGGTTTTGGCGCCTAAACTGTCATTCATTTTGCCGCCTTTTTAAAAATTCAACAAACTGCGCCTGGGGCAAGATACCCGCTCGCCCCCCCCTAGATCCGTCACTGACCAGTTGTAGCCTGATGATCCAGCATAGTGGGTCATTAAGGAGTAAAACCTTTTACTGCAGTAAATAGCCGGGCGTTTTTTCTCCAGGGAGAGTGGGGAGGCGGGGCCAGGCACCCGGAAGTGGAGTGATGCGGGGTCTTTGGGACGGCTTTGTGGGACATCACACTGCAGCAGGTAAATATCACTTTTTCTTACAGCAATGATAGGTTATTTCAGCCTGGAAGGTCGACTTTAAGCGACCTCAGGGGACACCTATACACAAGGCCGGTCTAGCATGTGTATGAGGCTTATAGAGGGCAGTGTTCTCCCCAGGCTTTTTTAGCCGGGTGCTCCACCCGGCTAGATTTGGTGACCACCCGGCTGTCATCGACTCACTTCCTGACCTCCTCCTATGCTGTAAGCAGAGTTGCCCTGCATTTTCATCTCAACCCACCCGGCTACTTTTTCATGCCACCCGGCTACTATTTCATGCCACCCGGCTGGAAAAAAATTCTGGGGAGAACACTGGAGGAACTTTACTGAATGTAATTTAATGATTCAGATTGCTTATATTTTACAGTATTACTTTATAAATTATTGAGTCAGTGTTTGCTCAATGTAAAATCTCTCCTCAGCCTCAGTAGAAGCGCATCAGTGCGCAAAACGGCTGTCAGGCATCTGTACCCAGCACCACCATCATCCACTAACTTGGATGTCAACAACTTCAATTGTTATGGACTATGCACAATGTTCATGGACCTTGTGATATAAGCGATGTATATCAAAGCAGTGTTTTATAGCAGTGTCAGCATTCTTCATTCTCCAAGTTTGTATTATTGAATAACCTACGCTAGAGCACGCTATCCACACTAGACGACGGAGTATGTTCAATCAAGTCACTATTGCACTGCTCATTCCTTCGCCTTTAGAATACTGTAGTGCCAACCTGCTACAACTACTCCAACACTATCAAATTATTCTGTGTATTTTATTGCTTGCTGGTGGATTGAAAACCACTTTATTGATAAGGTGTGAAAATTTCACCTAGGAGAAAGCTTAGGGGGAAAAAGTGAATTGAATAAGGGCCGTGGTCTCCCAGAGTGCACTGGGAGGAGACGGCTTCGTGACCTCATAGCCTAGGCTAAACATTACTGAGAGGGTGGGGTGACATACCAATGTACAGCTACAGCATATAGAGATATGGAAAGTGTTTCTGATGGTTAAAGTCAGGCCCGGTCCGCCCATGATGCCAAGTGAGGCGACTTCCTCAGGCGGCAGAAGTCTGGGGGAAGCACCAGGCAGAAACAGGAAGTGAAGAGAGTGCCTGGCTAACTTATACTGGGGGCAACTGTACCTAGCTACTAATACTGGAATTATTAACTGGCTTACTGAGGGTGTTTTTTGGGAAGCTCACCGCAGCTATAACGTGCGGTGCAAATTGTTGCGTGCTGTGCGATCTTTGCAATTCGGGGGGAGGAGGGGCGCATCCTCACAAGTTTGCCTCAGGCAGCAAAAAGTCTAGAACCGGCCCTGCTTAAAGTGTACCTGAGACTGAAAAAAATATACATACCTGGGGCTTCCTCCGGCACCCCAGGCTGATAACTCCCTCACCGTCCTCCTCCGCCTCCTGAATTGTCTGCAATTAGCCCCAGAAGTCCTTCAGTTGGTGCAGTCCAGCTGTGCACTCCAGCGATTAGCTTGGACGGGACTGGAGGAAGCCCCAGGTATGTATATTTTTTTAAAACCCTCCTGTCTCAGTTTTACTTTAAAGAGAACCCGAGGTGGGTTTGAAGAATGTTATCTGCATACAGAGGCTGGATCTGCCTATACAGCCCAGCCTCTATTGCTATCCCAAACCCCCCTAAGGTCCCCCTGCACTCTGCAATCCCTCTTAAATCACAGCCACGCTGCTGACAAACAGCTTGTCAGAGCTGGCTGTGTTTATCTCTATAGTGTCAGTCTGCTGCTCTCCCCGCCTCCTGCAGAACTCCAGGAAGGGACAGGGGCAGGGACTGGAGCTATGCAGGATGCAGGGGAGCAGCTGAGACTGACACTACAGATGTAAACACAGCCTCACAGCACGGCTGTGATTTATGAGGGATTGCAGAGTGCAGGGGGACCTTAGGGGGGTTTGGGATAGCAACAGAGGCTGGGCTGTATAGGTAGATCCAGCCTCTGTATGCAGATAACATTCTTTAAACACACCTCGGGTTCTCTTTAAACAACAATGAAACGTTTATAAAACGTTTTTCTCCTGGAGAACCCAAACCCTGATTGGGTATCTCGAATCCTGAATGATGTATTACATTCTACTATGTCGTTAGGGTTCTTCTTTAAAGAGACTCCGTAACAAAAATTGCATCCTGTTTTTTATCATCCTACAAGGTCCAAAAGCTATTCTAATGTGTTCTGGCTTACTGCAGCACGTTCTACTATCACCATCTCTGTAATAAATCAACTTATCTCTCTCTTGTCAGACTTGTCAGCCTGTGTCTGGAAGGCTGCCAAGTTCTTCAGTGTTGTGGTTCTGTGATGCTTCTCCCCCCTCCAAGCCCCTCTCTGCACACTGCCTGTGTATTATTTAGATTAGGGCAGCTTCTCTCTTCTCTCTTATCTTTTACAAGCTGGATAAATCCTCCTCTGAGCTGGCTGGGCTTTCACATACTGAGGAATTACATACAGGCAGAGCTGTCTGCACTCTGCAGGAAGAAACAGCCTGACACTTCAGTGGAAGATAGCTGCAGGGTGAAAGAAACACACAAATGATCTCTTGAGATTCAAAAGGAAGGGTGTATACAGCCTGCTTGTGTATGGATGTATTTTCTATGTGTGGACATACTGTACATCAACCTACTTCCTGTTTTGGTGGCCATTTTGTTTGTTTATTAACAAACTTTTTAAAACTGTTTTTAACCACTTTTAATGCGCCGAGGAGCGACGAAATTGTGACAGAGGGTAATAGGAGATGTCCCCTAACGCACTGGTATGTTTACTTTTGTGCGATTTTAAAAATACAGATTCTCTTTAACTTTTCTAAAGATGATAACCCTTAACAATGACAAGCAAGCCTAGCTCAGGAGCATATCAAATGCCACCAATTCCTGAAAACGTATGGGTACTTTCACATACATATTTATTACGCTTGTCAATAGCTCTCTGCATAGAGTAGCTTCCTATTTTCAGTTTACTGCTTCTTTAAATAAAACGAGGCTTAGCTCCGGGGCTTTCCAGATGTTTAACACAAGTCAGGAGGCAGCGAGCCACTTCCTGGCTGGGACAAGTGAGAATACAAGCTGGAGCAAAGCTCTGCCGAGCCGGAGAATGGAACAGATGGGTGTGTAACGCTTGCGTCTCTGCGTCCTCCAAAAATGAGAGCAAGCCTGGACCTCCTTGGCTGTGTCCCTCCAGGCTGACAGGGAGGGGAGGACACCTGGGCTTTATGTCCAGAGAGCTTTAAAAGAGAATTTCTATGAAGGTTTTGATTCATTCAGGCCATCAACAATGAAACATTTGTAAAGCACTTTTCTCCCAGAGGACCCAAAGCGCATAAGCGTGTCTCAAATCAGTACCATAAATGGCAGACTAAACAGGTGGCTTTTCAGTTTTGAAATGTGTCTAGGGTTGGAGCTGTCTTGATTAAGTTTGGAAGGGCATTCCACAGAGTAGAGGCAGCATGACAGAAAGCCTGGCCCCAAAGGTTTTTAGTTGGACTGTGGGGGTGGTCAAGTTATTGTATCCTTTTGATCTGAGGTTATGGCAGGTGTGATGCAGTTTTAACAAATCCTTCAGGTATCTGGGGCCTAAGTCGTGCAGAGACTTGAATGTTAGCGCCCAAGACAGCATCTCTGCCTGCATACCGTGTGACTGCCTGCCCCAAGACTAAGTTGCTCCCCACACAGCATCTCTGCCTGCAGGCCGGTTGACTGCCTTCTCCGCCACCACCAACAGCATACCTCCCAACATTTTAAACGAAGAAACCGGGACACTGGCCACACCCCTAACCACACCCCCAACCACACCCCCAAGACACGCCTACCATCATTTTTTTAATATTTTTTTTTTTATTAATATTTATGCCCTTATTCTTTTTTTTTTAAATTAAATATACCCTCATACACCCTGCCCGTGGGTGGGGAGGAGGGTGAGGATGGGTGCCAAAAGATGATCGAGGCGCCAGCCGCGCGCGGTATGCGGGATGCGGCCATATCATTACTACCTCCCTCCCTTGAGATCTGCCCCCCCTGTGTCCCCGTTAGCAGAGTGCGCAGCGAGCGGAGCAGGCTGTCATCTTACCTCCGTCCATGCACGCATTACCGATGTCTTTCTCCAGCTTCCTGCTTCCTGTGACGTCACAGGAAGCAGAGTGAAGCCGGACATCGGTATGCGTGCATGGACGCAGGTAATGACAGCCCGCTCCGCTCGCTGCGCACTCTGCTAACGGGGACACAGGGGGGGCAGATCTCAAGGGAAGGAGGGAGGGAGGTAGTAATGATATGGCCGGCATCCCGCATATCACTTAGGCGCGGCTGGCGCCTCGATCATTTTTTTTTTTACTGCTGCCCACTGCCGCCGGGACTTGGGGGGCTCATACCGTGACAGCGGGAGAGCCCCCCCAAATCGTGACAGTCCCGACGAGATCGGGACGGTTGGGCCCTCTGCCAACAGGGTCCAGGACTCCAGGTGGATTCCTGAATTTTTAAGGCCGCTGCTAGCAGCGGCCGCTATAATAAATTTTCTGGTGCGTGTACATGCCTGCCTAATTCTTCTGGCTGCACTGCAGCTGCATTTATTCAAAGAAAGGTATGCACACCTGATGCACAAATTTGCATAAATAGCAATAAACTTTTATAAGGCTAACATGGGTGCTGGATCGTGGATTAGACCACAGCCATAAGTTACTAAATCTATATAAAAATGATCCGCACACCAAATAGTGATTGCTCAAGGATTAAATTGTATTGAGAAAGTAAAGCACAAGAAAATCACAAGCAGGTGAGGCTGGTATAGCCTGTTAACATCAACAGCTATTAACACAGTGGTTATACACAATACATAGAGACTTTAACCACTTCCGGATTCTCGGGCGTATCTATACGCCCCTGAATCCTGAAGTTTATTCCATGGAAAAATCAGTTCACGGAGGGTGTCTCCGTGAACACCCTGCGAGCCGATCGGCGGCTCGCAGGGTAAATGTAAACACACGGGGAAGACCTTCCCCGGTGTTTACATGTATACGGCGCTGCTGCGCCGTAGAGGAGATCGGTGATCCCCGGCCTTTGATTGGCCGGGGATCACCGGCATCTGATAGGCTAAAGCCTATCCCATCAGGCGCAGGACGGAAATCCGTCCTGCGCCGCTCACAGGGGGAGGGAGAGGGAGGGAAGGGGAAGGAGGCCAGGAAGCGCTGCGGAGGGGGGCTTTGAAGAGCCCCCCCCCCCCGCAAGCGCAAGCAGCCGGCGGCGATCAGACCCCCCCAGCAGGACATCCCCCTAGTGGGGAAAAAAGGGGGGAAGTCTGATCGGCCTGGCTGCTAGCTGATCTGTGCTGTGGGCTGGAGAGCCCACGCAGCACAGATCAGCACAACATTTTATGGTATAGAAGTGGTTAACAGGTTCACACAAGCAAAAAATTTAATGTTTACGCTGAGTCCATAAATTGAGGCAATGATACAAACTGAATGTGTGTAAATGACCAGCAATAGCAACAAAGTCCAAGTGGAACCTCGCTCATAAGTCCAAAAACCCTGACAGCGCTGTTTCGTATACCTTTATCAAAGAGTTCTGGATATCAGGATCGGGCTGCTGTAGATGATACCGGCATACAATGTTGTTTAAATACTCCCTAAAGCCCTAATTTGCCGAACTGGACACAGGGGGCCGGCCCCTGACGCGTCTGACGTCACGCGGCATGATCTCCGCGGCGTCATCACGTCACTTACGGCAGCGCGAGGCTCGGTAACATGCTGACAGCCACCAGGGGAGGAAAACTCCAACCCCAAAATGGCCACCACACATGCGCACACCGGGCAATCGGCGCCGGGAGACTTCTGCACAACATAGTGAAACGTAGCAAGGAGGCGGTGCTTGGAAGTCGCATAGGTCCAGTGCTGGTTTATTGTGGAAGGCGGTGTCCAGCGGCGAAGGGCGGGTTGTGGTGGTCTAAAGCAACAGAGAGAAAATAAAAATTAAAAAACTGTCTTTAAGTATGAAACAGCCTGAAAATAGAAAATATTTGTAAAAACAGGGTAACATGTTTTAAAACTATATATATCCAGACGGGCGATGGGCATGGGATAAGAATGCAAACCCACACATCAAAACAAAAGTAAGCAGGTAAACAAATCCCCGCTCCTCTTAAAGAGACAGTAAACTGGGACATAACAGGAAATAGTGCAGTATCATAGCCAGACCCAGACAGGCCGGTTGACTGCCTTCTCCGCCACCACCAACAGGGTCCAGGACTCCAGGTGGATTCCTTAATTTTTAAGGCCTCTGCTAGCAGCGGCCGCTATAATAATTTTTCTGGTGCGTGTACATGCCTGCCTAATTCTTCTGGCTGCACTGCAGCTGCAACAACAAAACAAAGGCATGTACATGTGCCAATTCCCCTTCGTGATCATTACCTTGCCGCGGTGAAGGGGCTTGCGTATCACAATGAAGCAATGACCGACGGCTATATGAGTGTGTCGGGGGGGGGGGGGGGGGGGGCACACTCACGATAATAAGGTAATTGCTTCATTGTGGACAGACCAAATTTGATCAGCTGGACAGTCACTGTTCTGTCATTCAGCTACCTCAGCCCGGCGACCATATGGGCTGGAAAGCCACCATCACCTGCACTCTCGCCATGGTGCGCACCAGTCCAGCACGGCCGTCACTACACAAACAGCTGTTTGCGGTGCGTTACACAGTGAGTTTTGTGTGTCCGTGTGATGCAGTACTCTAATTACACTCCCTGATTGATGTATACACATGCAAGATGTTTTAAAGAACTTTAGGCCTCCAATTTAGCATTCAATGTGATTTCTGCCCTTAAAACGCTGCTTTGCGTCAAATCCAGATTTTTCCCCGGGACTTTTGGCATCTATCCCACTCATCCATGCAAAAACTCAGATGTTAGACCCCTTGAAACATCTTTCCATCACTTTTGTGGGCAGCATAAGTGTTTCTAGTTTTCAAAGTTCGCCTCCCCATTGAAGTCTATTGCAGTTCGAGCTGAACTTTTGCGGAAGTTCGTTAACCCGGTTCACGAACCAAAAATCGGAGGTTCGGGCCATCTCTACCAAAGAGTACCTCCAGTAAAAAATAAACAATAGTTCATACAGTATAATCCTCATAGTCACCTACAAGTAAGGTGATCAACTCACCTGTTCACCAGTATATTGACATTAACCTTAAATCCCTCCCACTGTCAGCAAAACTGCCATGGTTCCTTATACTGAGAGGTCTACCTATACTAAGTAATCACCTCCGGCTACCCATACTGAAACCAAATACCATCATTGCGCTATCAGGCCCCATGATAGGGGTGTCACTAGGTACAAGTGATCCAAGTGGCCAATTGAGGACTCACTCACAGCAGAGGCCTCCCGTGCTGGGCTGGGCTGTGCCTCCCCGCTCACTCGCAGACGTGCAGATCAGCAGCGACCTGTATAGAGTAAGTGGCGCACAGTGACCGTGGAGGACTTCAGACATGGAAGTGACATCACTTCCTGCATTTGAATTGTATCAGGTGGTTACTGTGCACTGCTCTCCCTTCTTCAGGTGCTGATCTGCAGGTCTGTGAGTAATGGGTAGTTCTGGGGAAAAGGTGGACACCTTTGGCTACCTATTTTTTTCTTTGGGGGGGGGGGGGGGCTACCTATACTGGGGTACACCTTTGGCTACCCGTAGTGGGAGAGTATTTATGCGAGGGGACACCTTTGACTACCTATGGGGCCACCTTTGGTTAACTATTCCTATGCAGAGGAACAATTGCTGCATTTTGATATACGGGGTAACATTTGCTGCATTTATTATGTGGGGTAACATTTGCCACTTTACATATGTGGGGTCATGTTTACTGAATTTCTTATATGGGTTAATGTTAACCTGCATTTCATATGTACCTGTATTGTCATGTTTGCTACATTAGCGTTCGTCTGTATGCATGTTGGATTATTTTGGCTCTGTACAATTAACAAACTGACACATCATTGCATTCCAGCGATTATGGAGGTGTGTCTAGCATACAGGGACAACAAAGGGGTGATTTGTATATTCAGTAGTGATGCATTATGGGAGACATCAAATGCTCACTCCAACCTGAATAATTGCAAATACCTTCTGTTTTGAGAACGCAAACTTCTGTTCTGCATAGCATTTTAGTAAGGAGGGTTTTTGGTCTTTTTTTTTTTTTTTTTTGCCCCTTACACATTCCTAGGAGTTCCGGTTCTATAAGCCCCTTTATTGAAACAAAAACTGCAAAGTACAATTTTATCTTCCTAAAACAGAAGGCATTAGCAAACTCGATGAGTGGCTCAGTTTATCAGCATCTACCTTAAACTGAGCCATATATCATATCTAATGTGACCTTTGAAGGCGATCCCGCGCCTTCATTCTTCTGCCTATACAGCACCGTCCCCTCCGTGACTGGTGACTCCTAATTTTCAAAGAGGAAACTGGACGTGACTCAGGATAATGACATTACAGGGAAAATGCACCATGTCCTCTAATAATATCCACTGATGACAAAGGATGAAGCCACCCCCAGCCCAGTTTGTGATGTGAAGCCCTGGCATTTCCTGTTTATAACATATTTTGCTGGGTTAATGACCCAAATAAATCTCTCACAAATTAGTTTGGAGGAAAGAGCAGCATTATAAGCAGCCAGGAATCCACGCTCGGTATGGACTTTTATATCAACCCTACCAAAGTGTATCAAAAGAGACGTACAGTAAAGTCACGGTTAATCAGAACTCAGGCATTCGGCAGTCTCAAATAACCGGCATGCCTGTTGGGGGTGGGGGGGGGGGGGGGTGAGGGGGGGGGGGGGTGGGGAGTAGGGTCGTCCCCGCCAGGTCTGCATCGGTAGCGACTTACAAATCCTCCTGCGGGTCTTCTTCTCTCCTGCAGCTCCCAGCTACTTTTCTGTCCTTATATGGCTCCATGTGTGTCACATGACCTGCATCAGATCACGTGACTAATCGGATCTGTGCACGGAGGATGCAGCAAAACAAATGGGAGCTGCAGGAGAAAGGAAGACTGGTGGCCAGAGGATTCATAAGTCATTTCCGCTGCACACCATTCACCCTTCATCCAGGGAACAGGGGTGGGGGGGAAGGGGTAGGTTAGTTTTAATTTTAAGGGCTGTTGTTTGCAGGGCCGGTTTAAGCAACAATGGGGCCCCAGGGCAAAATAAACCCGCCCCCCCCCCCCCCCCAACATATACCCCGGAACAAAAATCGGCATTAGGGGACCTTTTTTGCAGCTGGTATAGTCAGGGTGTGAAGCTCCACATTCTGGCTATCCCAGCCTGCATGGGGGACAAGGGGTTAAAAAGTTTCAGGAGGGGGGACCCCACATAATTTTTTTTTTCAGAAATTCCCACACTCTAAACATAAAATTTTTGGGGGGAAAATAGGAAAAAATGCCAGGGATCTTCATACAGCCATACTGGCCAAAGCGCTGCGGCTGCGTATAGACCCCCTGGAAACCCCGTCAGGAAATGTATTGCGCTTTCGTTTGATGCATGTAAACTTACACTACCGTTAGGTTTGCTACTAAAAGTTACATTTACCGCATTTAAAGTATACTTTTTTCCTTCAAAAATTTAAAATCGATTTTCTCAAAAACTATATGGTCTTTTTGAAAAATTGTTTTTTCCTCTTATTCCTAATGATCTCCTTAACATATCCTGCAAATTTAGGGTTTTTAGCATTTAAGGTGGATTTGCTATTAACCATTGAAGTCGGCAGGTTTTTAAATGTGTTTTTTTTTTCCTTTAAAACTTTAAAACCGATTTTCTCAAAAACTATAAGGCCGATTTAAATTTTTGTTTCCTCTTGTAGCCACTGGGGGCCCCTACAAGCTTTGGGGCCCTGGGGCAGCTGGCTCCTTAGCCTCTATGGTAGCGCCGGCCCTGGTTGTTTGACTTCTCAAGCAACTGGCAATAATTCATATCGGGCATCGGACGCTCTACGCCCGTACCAAATAAATGAGACTCTACTGAATCTATATATCAATAAAAAAACATTAACTTTTGGACAGGCCGTACATAGTAGTATCCAGTATTGTTATTGAATACGGCCAAAATTTTTTATTTTTGATAGAACAGTTAGATTCCCAGTCTGGCTTTTAAACCTGTCTGTTCCCCAGTTCAGAAGACCACCGATATCAGATTAGAATGTCAAATTCGCAGATGACACCATCATCCTTGGCCTCATAAATAGTAAAGGAGACCATGAGACCGAAACGAGATAGAGAACATCTGCAAATGGAGCTCATCCTAAATGCAGCCAAAACAGTTGAATTAACCATGGACTTCAGGAGGCACTCACCCACACTCATCCCGGTCTCCATTGAAGGCACTGAAGTTACCAGGGTACCAAGCATTCGTTTTCTTAGGGACTAACATTACTAATGATCTGCAATGGCGGGAGGGCACCACCAAGACCCAGAAGAAGGCTTAGCCAAGGATGTTCTTCCTGCAACAACTGAGAATGCCGATGGAGTTTCTGATCAGCTTCTACACACCACAATTGTATCAATCCACTGCTTCTCTGTCATTGTCTGGTACTCAGGCGCTTCTTCGAGTGACAGATACAAACTTAAAAAAGTAATCAAAGCTACAGAAAGGATCTTCGGGACTCCCCTGCCACCAATGAACTTCTCTCCACACACCTTGACCAGTGCCAACAGGATAACAAACGACCCATCTCACCCCGTCAGTTGTTACTTCAATCTTCTCCCATCAGGCTTTCGCTACAGAACATTCCACACCAAAACCTCCAGACACAGAAACACCTTACAAAAGCAGTCCTTCTCTTAAACTCAAGACCCCACCCCAACAAAATTCTAATAGAGGTTCTAACCACTCACAACCTACCCAAAGAGGATGGTAAAGGATATGTCCGAGCCGAAATAAAAAATGAGATCTACCTGAGGCTTCCTTCAGCCCCTGGCAACCTGTGTGTCCCTCGCCGCAGCTCCGGTGTCCTGGGATTATTATTATTATTATTTAGTATTTATATAGCACCAACATATTACACAGCACTGTACAATGTATATATATATCTTGTCACTAACTGTCCCTCGAAGGAGCTCACAATCTAATCCCTACCATTGCCATATGTCTATATTATGTAGTGTAAGTACTGTAGACTAGGCCAAACTTTAGGGGGAGCCAGTTAACTTATCTGTATGTTTTTGGAATGTGGGAGGACACCGGAGTGCCCGGAGGAAACCCACGCAGACACGGAGAGAACATACAAACTCTTTGCAGATAGTGCCCTGGCTGGGATTCGAACCAGGGACCCAGCGCTGCAAGGCGAGAGAGCTAACCACTACGCCACCGTGCTGCAGGATATCCTCCTTGCCAGGTCAGCATCTACTGCATCTGCGCGAGCGTGCAGACGCGCCCCTCGTGATCGCCCTCACGTGGTCCGGAGCATTCTGCACAGGTGGAGAAGTACTGTGCCTGCGTAGAATGCTCCAAACCACATAAGCACAGTGCACAGGGAGTCAGGGACCGACAGGCTGCCAGGGGCTGGAGGAAGCCCCAGGTAAGTAGATTTCATTTTTTATTTTAGCTAGGATGTAGCTTTGCTTCCAGCAAGGCTGTTTTGGAGCACAGGCTGTCCAGGCAAAGGCCTGGTATGCCCTCTAGTGTACAGGATGCAATACTACACCAACTGTATTAATGACATTCTGTTTCAGGAAGTCTGCACAGGACAGTACATTGTGCTCCAGCGCCAACCTGCAATGGTTTCCAGCCTTTCAGATTAATTTGTGATGTCTTCCAGCACTCCAGTGTCCCCTGTAGTGAAATGCCTGACTGATGCTTTTGTAGTACCCACAGCAGGGTGAATTTCTTTTTTCCGCCTTCCTCTCAATACAGTGCAAGTTTGTGTGTGTGTGTGTGTGTGTGTGCATGCACTGCATGCTGGGGGGGGTTAAAGTTGACACAAGTTGCCCTGCCTGGAGTATCATATGTGTTTTAAATGTGACTATTATCTCAACTGGTCCAATTCCATCTCCCCAGGTATTGCTTTTCTGACCTCTGTCAATCTCTCTTGGGACCTCTTTTATTGGGTCTTTGCCTGCCCCCCTCTTATTCCCATGTCCAGCATTGCTTTTGGTGTAGTCCCTCAAGTTTAACCTCCCTGGCAGTAAGCCCGACCTCAGGTCAGGCTATGCCGCACAGGAGGATTTCTCAGGCCCTTCTGGGCCGATTTGTATATTTTTTTTTGGTACACGCAGCTAGCACTTTGCTAGCTGCGTGTACTTCCCGATCGCCGCCGCTCCGCACCCCCCCCCCAGACCCCTTGCGCAGCCTGGCCTATCAGCGCCAGGCAGCGCTGAAGGGTGGATCGGGAGACGTCGTTGACGATTGTCGCCATGGCGACTGGGGAAGCCAAACAGGAAATCCCGTTCTGAACGGGATTTCCTGTTTGCGCTGATCGCCCGAGGCGATCGGAGGGGGTGGACGGATGCCGCTGCACAGCGGCTATCATGTAGCTAGCGCTAGGCTAGCTACATAATTTAAAAAAAAACAATTAAAGTGCTGCGCTGCCCTCTGGCGGTTTTAATTGATTGCTAGGGAGGTTAAACAACCAGGATCTTTAGGCATTGGCATACTCCATCTGTTGACTAATATTGAAACTGCACCTGCTGCTGGGCCTACACTTGTTAGATTGGTAAACATGATCAATATCTACCTGTTGTCAATCATTTACCACCTTTACACATTGCCCCATGTGATACAGTTCTACCTGCCGCTACTGCAAGCTTTGTAGTGCTCAGCAACCGATTGACTCCTCCCTGATCAGAAATCGATCAGTTACTGATCTATTACTTCCACACTGCACACTCCACCTTGAGTACATCTCAGCAAAATCTATCATCAAACAAACTGCCAGTAAAGTACATCTTAATCTGGGGAATTTATGTAGCCATTGTTCCACTGCCTGCTTGTATGGAGAATTTCCAACATATACGATCACACGTTTGATTGATAAGGAGCCCAAAATCAATAGAAAATGAATAGATGAGATATATTTGTGGCGACAGAAGTGTATAAGCATCTTTAAAGGGAGTTTGCAAAGAGCAACAAAAAAAAAGATACTTACCTAAGGAGAGGGAAGGTCCTACAGAGCCTTCCCGTTCCTCTTGTTCCAGTGCTGGCTGTCCCGTTCAAATCTCTCACTGCGGGAGGCTTTGGGAGCCCGAGTGTTCCCGAAGACCACGTCTCCTTACTGCCCATGTGCGAGAGAGCGTTCTCGTGCAAGCGCAGTATGGAGTGGCCCATCTTTGGGAACACTCGGCCTCTCGAAGACTTCCAAAACCTCGGAGAGAGAAGTCTCTGACCCATTGGTTAGAGACTGCTACCGGTGGAGCCAGCACTGGAACGAGGGGACCAGCAGAGGAGTGGTAAAGCTGTATAGGACCCAGAGCCTTCCCTCTCCTTAGGTAAGTATCTGTTTTTTGTTTTTTTCGTTCACTTCAGACACCTAACAACTAATGTCGCCCTTTCGTGATCGGGACCCGATCCCCTCGGGCAACATCGCTAGGCTGGCCTGTACAGACGCACCAGCTGTGTAGTTGGCAACGTGTTCTGTTGCTATGTGTGTGTGTGTGGGGGGGGGGGAGAGACAACAAAGCGGCTCAAGGACATGCAGCAGGCAGGGGTGTGGCGTCTTCAAGGAGGTTGGCCGCCAATCATCCAGGTAGTTCCACCAGGCGGATTGCTTGCCGAGCGGCCGTTGTTGGTCGGGCGCCTCTGAAAACAATTCTGACTATCGGCTGAAGTGGTCGTTATCGGACGCCTGTAGTTAGGCATGTGTACGCAAGCACTGTTAAAACAGTGCAGGAGATTTGGGCACAGCCGCCTCCACCATAGGCCGTAATAGGAATTACACTATAGCGCCGCTCATTGAGTAACTTCGGCACTGTAATTCGTCCGCTAGCAATAGCTGGAAGCCAAATTATATCATTCCCCACTATTCACGGCAGCCTGGAGGGGGAATAGTAATTAACGCCGCCGGGACTATTGACTTTATCCTGCTCATAGGTATGCTATGTACGAGGCTGTAAACCTGTCAGCTGACTACAGACAAAATGTGAGAGATTTGTAAGCTCACTATTACCAGACACTGAGGTTCTGTCCCGTTACCCAACTGTTCTTCAGTAATTCAACATATTTACTTTGACTGATAGCAAACACAGTTACAGTACTCCTGCAGAGGTACAGAGGTGAATAGACCAAAGGCCAGAGATAACAGTAACAAATGGCTCTCTATTGTATGAATCATCATTTCACTTCTTACAAAACTGTAAGTGGGAAGAAAACAAAAGAAATGTTGCAATTAAATGTTTGAATTGTTTCGGCCCTCCATCTCCAGAATTGTCTGTTCCCACCTAGGTCCCCCATATTTCCTTGTCGAATGTGCGAGTACATGCACAGGCCCAGTAGAACGAAGCTCTCGTGCACAAATTCAAAATATTTTGCATGAATGGTTTTGTTCTATGGGGCCTGTGTGAACCATACTCGCGCATGCGCAGTACAGACACGCTCATCCAGGATACCGAGGTGAAGAAGATTGTAAGAACGGGGGAAGCAGGCATGTACAGTCCTAATGCACACCTGTGCCCCCTACACCTCTGTCCCCCTACATTCTTTCCTAAAGCCAGCAGAAGGTGCTTCTGGGTTGCCCAAGTTGGCAGCAGTGCGCAAGCTGCTGGGCCTAGCACTTGCATATTGCTGCCGACTTGGGCGACCCGGAAGTAGCAATCGCCGGTGCCCAAATTAGTCACTGAGCTCCACTATAGCCGTAATTCACATTTTGGCCGATGGCGGAGCCCAAATCATCGGCGCAGCTCTGCACCGAACTTAGTTGTCTTGAGCAGAGGGGCCTGCTGCTGACCCCTTTATTGCTGGATACAGTTAAAGAGACACTGTAACAAACAAAAAAACACATCTGGGGGATACTTACCTTGGAAGGGGAAGCCTCAGGGCCCCAATGAGGCTTCACTGTAATCTGTAGCTTGGGGAATCCAGCGCTGGCTCCCCCCAAAAGTCCCTCGACAAGGCTTGACATGGGTGCGCAGGCAATATTTACCTACCACGATCCTGTGCAGGTGAACTAATGGCTTTTTATTTGGGTTAAGGTGGAAATAGCCAAACTGGATCGAATCCACTCTACTACGCAGGTGCAAAGAACTCGCGGCTACGCAGTAGAGCGGATCTGATTGGGTTCGGCTATTTCCTTCTTAACCCCAATGAAGAGCTGCTGTGCAGGATCGCGGTAGGTAAATATTTACCTTGCCGCTGTTCGGGGGGTGGTCGCGCTGGATTGCCGGGACACCGGAGGACAAGGGAAGCCTCCTTAGGATCCAGAGGCTTCCCCCTCCCAAGGTAAGTATTCCCCAGGTTTTCTTTAAGGTTAGGTGTAAGAGGCGTCCTCATTCCCGCTGCTGGGAGCCTCCTGCACAGGTGCAGTACGAGGTTTTCTTGTACTGCGTAAGGCGCTCCCTGTAATGGGAGTGCGATCGAGGATGTCCATGGCCAGGGCCACGCAGGCACAGTGGCTAGCGACATTAGAGTCAAGAAAACTAAAGTGAGCCCCGGCGGGGGATCTGAGGATATTTGCGTACCGGTGCGGGCACAGGACATCTGCAAGGGGCCGGTAAAAATCCCAGGTAAGTTAAACCATACCTCCCAACTTTTTGAGATGAGAAAGAGGGAAACTTAAGCCATGCCCCTGCTGCACCCCTGACCACGCCCATGTCACACCTCTTGTCAACTCATACCATAATGATTTCATAAGAAAATTATGTTATTTTATCTTTCAATCCACTCTGGTTCTTTCTATCCTGGTTCATTCTCCTTCATATTCACATTTTAAAATGAGTAATATGTAAATTTACAGGATGGGAATAAAGTTTAGAGTCAAAACACATTTTTTAGTAGAGAAATATATGTATTTACATAGAAAGAGGGACAAATGTGGAGGAATGAGGGACAGGGCTCCCAAAGAGGGACAGTCCTTCCAAAAGAGGGACAGTTGGGAGCTATGATTACTCTTTTTATTTTAACCCTTACAGGTGTCCTTTAAGTGATTTTTTTTCACTTCAGATTCCTTTCAGACCTAGTTACAATTCTCAAATAATTCCATGAATCCTGGCTCTGTATACTGGTGGGTTCACTGCCATTCGGGTGGCACAAGGAATTCCTGCAGTGGGGGAGCCTGGAGGACCAGGCAAAGCTATGCTCTCTCCCCCCACACACTGCACAGATGGAATCTTCCGTTCTTTCTGGAGCGTGCCACTCGTCACCACTGCTGCGGGCAATCCGTGCATCGCTGTGTGCTGACAGTCTGGGCGTGGCCTCTGCTGATTCTCAGGTACGCGCCCCGCCCACTCAGAGGGATTCCCAGGCGAATCCACGCCCCCTCTCCAGAGGTCCCCGCCCCAGGCATACGAGCTCTCCGGAAAGCCCCGCCCCGCCGTGAACTAGCACGCCCCTGTGATCACGTGACACCGCCGGGCTCTCGCTCACGGAGCCGAGGTGGAGCTGAGCCGCCATTTTCCTCCAGCTGCCCGTACTGTGTCACCCGTGCCGGGACCAGTGGTGTCTGTGACCCCCTCCCCGCCTCCTTCCCCCTCCCTCCATGCTCAGGTGTGCGGCTGGTCTGATCACACCGGATCCCTCCCAGGCCTGATCCTCTCTCCGCACCCCGACCGCCCCGGAGCCGCCATGTCCGGACAGAGCATCACCGACCGCATCACGGCGGCGCAGCACAGCGTCACCGGCACCGTCGTCTCCAAGGCCGTCTGCAAGGCCACAACCCACGAGATCATGGGGCCCAAGAAGAAGCACCTGGACTGTAAGTGATCGGGAGGGGGCGGGGTCACCTGGGGGTCCATCACACCCACCTACCTGCTGCATATTCTGGGGGTCCGCATACCTACCTGCTGCTGTGTGCTGTGGGGGTCCATCACACCCACCTACCTGCTGCATATTCTGGGGGTCCACATACCTACCTGCTGCTGTGTGCTGTGGGAGTCCATCACACCCACCTACCTGCTGCATATTCTGGTGGTCCACATACCTGCCTGCTGCTGTGTGCTGTGGGGGTCCATCACACCCACCTACCTGCTGCATACTCTGGGGGTCCACATACCTGCCTGCTGCTGTGTGCTGTGGGGGTCCATCACACCCACCTACCTGCTGCATATTCTGGGGGTCCACATACCTACCTGCTGCTGTGGGGGTCCTCATACCCACCTACCTGCTGCATACCCTGGGGGTCCACATACCGCTGTATACTCTGGGGGCCCTCATACCTACCTGCTGCTGTGTACTGTGGGGGTCCTCATACCTACCTACCTGCTGCATATTCTGGGGGTCCTCATACCTACCTACTGCTGTATACTCCTTGGGGTCCTCATTCCTACCTACTGCTGTGTACAGTGGGGGGTCCTAATACATACCTACCTGCTGCACTTTCTGGGGGTCCTCATACCTACCTGCTGCTGTGTACTGTGGGGGTCCTCATACCTACCTGCTGCATATTCTGGGGGTCCTCATACCTACCTACTGCTGTATACTCTGGGGGTCCTTATTCCTACCTACTGCTGTATGCTCTGGGGGTCCTCATACCCACCTACCTGCTGTATACTGTGGGGATCCTAATACCTACTTCTGTATGCTCTGGGGGTCCATCATACTTACCTACTGCTGTATACTCTGTTGGTCTATCATACTTACCTACTGCTGTATGCTCTGGGGGTCCATCATACTTACCTACTGCTATATACTTTGGGGGGCCTTCATACTTACCTACTGCTGTATACTCTGGGGGTCCATCATACTTACCTACTGCTGTATACTCTGGAGGTCCATCCTACTTACCTACTGCTGTATGCTCTGGGGGTCCATCCTACTTACCTACTGCTGTATACTGTGGGGGTCCTCATACCTACCTACTGCTGTATGCTCTGGGGGTCCTCATACCTACCTACTGCTGTATGCTCTGGGGGTCCATCATACTTACCTACTGCAGTATACTCTGGGGGTCCCATCATACTTACCTACTGCTATATACTCTGGGGGGCCTTCATACTTATCTACTGCTGTATACTCTGATGGTCCATCATACTTACCTACTGCTGTATACTCTGGAGGTCCATCATACTTACCTACTGCTGTATACTCTGGGGGTCCATCATACCTACTGCTGTAGGCTGTGGGGGTCCATCATACTTACCTACTGCTGTAGGCTGTGGGGGTCCATCATACTTACCTACTGCTGTAGGCTGTGGGGGTCCATCATACTTACCTACTGCTGTAGACTCTGGGGGTCCATCATACTTACCTACTGCTGTATACTCTGGGGGTCCTCATTCCAATGTATTGCTGTATGCACTGGGGGTCCACATACCTACTTATTGCTGTATACTCTGGGGGTCCTCATACCTACCTGCTGCTGTGTGCTCTGGGGGCATCTCGCTGCTGTGTGCCCTGGGGGCATCTCGCTGCTGTGTGCCCTGGGGGCATCTTGCTGCTGTGTGCCCTGGGGGCATCTTGCTGCTGTGTGCCCTGGGGGCATCTTGCTGCTGTGTGCCCTGGGGGCATCTTGCTGCTGTGTGCCCTGGGGGCATCTTGCTGCTGTGTGCCCTGGGGGCATCTCGCTGCTGTGTGCCCTGGGGGCATCTCGCTGCTGTGTGCCCTGGGGGGAATAATACCTCCTAACTGCTTTGTACAGTGTGGAGTCGGTACAATAATCATCCGACTCCACAGTTTATGAAACCACCGAGGCCAGGTACCCAAAATTACTCCGACTCCACAGCCCTGCCTACTGCCATGTTGCATGGGGTTTTTTACCTCATATATATGTGCTGCTGTATTCCATGAGTCTCTCATATTTACTTTCCTTATACAGACCTGTTGCTGTATTCTCTGGTGTGTTCCATGCGGAGACTCGTACTTACCTGCCACTATATTCCTGGGGGGTTCTCATATTGTATCTAGTTGGTATTTTATTTCATGATCATGAGTCCAATCTTTATACGTACCTGCTACTGTATTTCTCCACTCTGTAATTTCCTGCTGCCATCTTTTTGGGGTTCTCGCCTACATGCTGCTGTGCTCTCCGGTCGGTCGCAGCTTGTACTAGCCTGCTGCCGTATTGCTCAGAGATTCTTATCTTATTACCTTCACCTTATACGTTTTACATGGGCCCCTGGGGTCTTCACCATTTACTTACCTGCTATAGTTTATTGCTGTTGTGCTGGTGTTGACTGCAGCGCCAGGAGAGTTTCACTTTTCTTCAGTATCCAGTGTTTAATGCAGACCCTAGAGCAGGGGTCCCCAACCTTTTTCAAGCTGGGAACCGCTATCCAGACCAAACTTTTCTCTGGGGATGGGGTGTAGCACAATAAGAGGCAGCGGGGGCTTGGGTTTGCAGCAACAACCCCCTTCCCCCCCCCATTTGGAGTGGGTGGGTAGGTAGGTAGCCAGGTATAGGAACCCCCTGTATAGGGTATCTAAGTACAGTTGCCCCAGTATAGGTTAGCTAGGTAGGTGTTTCCAGTATAGGTAGTCGGTATAATTGTTGCCAGGGCTGTGGAGTCGGTACAAAAATCATGCGACTCGTCACTTCAGCAAACCATTGACTCCGACTTCTTAATCTAATAGTTACCAGGGCTGTGGATTTGGTACAAACATACTCCGACTCCTCAGTTTATGAAACCACCGACACAAACTCCGACTTCAGGTACCCAAAATTGCTTCAACTCTGACTCCACAGCCCTAATAATTGCCCCCAGTGTAGGTTAGACAAGACAAATAACATTTATATTGCGCTTTTCTCCTGGCGAACTCAAAGCGCCAGAGTTGCTGCCACTAGGACACGCTCTATAGGCAGTAGCAGTGTTAGGGAGACTTGCCTAAGGTCTCCTACTGAATAGGTGCTGGCTTACCGAACTGGCAGAGCCGAGATTTAAACCCAGGTCTCCTGCTTCAAAAGGCAGAGCCCTTAACCATTACACCATCCAGCCGCCTTTTGGCTTAGCTAGGTAGGCGCCTCCAGTATAGGTAGTCAGTATAGTTGCCCCCAGTGTAGGCTAGGTAGGTGCCTCCAGTATAGGTAGTCAGTATAGTTGCCCCCAGTGTAGGCTAGGTAGGTGCCTCCAGTATAGGTAGTCAGTATAGTTGCCCCCAGTGTAGGTTAGCTAGGTAGGTACCTCCAGTATAGGTAGTCAGTATAGTTGCCCCCAGTGTAGGTTAGCTAGGCAGGTTCCTCCAGTATAAATAGCCAGGCAGTATAGGTGAAGTGGGGAGAGCAGGCATAGCACACTCCCCTTCCACGATCCCCACAGCCTCATTGTACTTCCTCTCCTCGGTCCAAGCTCAGCTAATTGAGCAGTGGAGGAGGCAGGCCAAGTGCATTGATGTAGCGGGGCGGGACTGGAGGCTTCCGGGTAGCGCGATTACCGCGCCCTACACAGCAAACAGCCGCGGCTGCCACTGAAGTTAGTTAGAGCTGCTGCTGCTCTACAGTGAGACAGGGGACCGCGGCCCGGCACATGTCCTGCGGCCCGGTATTGGGCTGCGGACCGGTGGTTGGGGACCCCTAGAGTTCATACCTGTTACAGTGTACTGTTCTGATTGTAGCCCTTGGGAGATTTCACCATATACCACAGGTGTCGAACTCCAGTCCTTAAGGTTCATATCCATGCCAGTGTTTAGGATGGACTGAGAAATGTATTCTACTAGATGAACCAATCACACCTTTCCTGATTCAGTCCCAATTTCAGTTAATTTGAGCTGTGCCAAAAAGTGTGAAGAATTAGGCGCTTGAGGACTGGAGTTTGACATCCCTGCCTGGTCCTGTATAGTTTCCGGCTTGGGAGACCTTTCATCCTTCGTCTCTTCACTCTTCCACTGAGCTTACCAAGCCACAGAACCCAGGTATCCCAGAGTTTTATTATATTTTAAAATCTACTTTTAACATTTTTACTGTTGTCTGCTCAATGACACATTTATTGAAGCATGCTAGCGCTAAAGTCTATGAACTGTTGATCCTTTTAATGTCTTCTCTGCTCTCAGGAGCTGTTTTCAGCCAGGGAAGTGTTTTATGGCCGTAATTCCATATCAGTGAAGGTTACGCTATAATCTGACCCTGGACAGAAACTGTCACTTGCATACCTTATTTTTTAATGCTTTTAAGTAGAGAGAGGAAAAAATGAACATCGCATAGTTATTTGTATGCTTGGTAGCGTAATAAACATGTCTATCCCATCATGTCACCTCTTATATCCTTTAAGTTTATTTATATTTTTGTTTTTATTTTGCATTGCAGCATGTTAGCAAGTGCATAGAACATTTATTAAATGTACCCGTCCCAAATGAAGTCCTTCCTGTGGTTGTCCTCTTGTGTTGATATAATTGCATTTAGTAGTAGTATTTTTTATTTTTTTTCAATCTTGGTGGGGGAATAGCATTAAAATCATCCTGGACTTTCGGCAGACACAGGTTGAAACGTCTTTCGGCTTCTTCCCGCTCCGAAAGTTAGCAGCGCCATTATTATATGCGCACGTGGGGGTACACACTCTGGTGGAATTATTTGTGGCTATTGAGGAGACACCTGACAGAATTAGCATTTGCTGGGGGGGGGGTACCTGCAATAGCTGAGTAAAGTTGATGTCATTGGAGGGGGATTACATCTGGCTAGGGAACAAAGAGTGCAGATGTGGGCTTCCCAGACTTAGTGATTTGTAAATGTGGTTTGACGGCTGTGGGGACACGGACATGCAACAGGTTCTCCTGTAACAGCAGAAGGGGCACTAATGTGTGGCAGTGGTCTCTTTGACAGCCGTGGTAACATTACACTACTGTGTAGTTGGACCTTTATGACAGGTAACGGAACGCTGATGTGCGTCTGGGTTCCCACAATAGCTGAGGGGTGGTGGCATCCTCTGTGAAAGCCAAGCAACACTGAGTGGTACCGAAATCCTTTGTGGCAGCTGTGGAGGCACTGAGATGTGGCTGGATCCCTTGTGACATCCAAGGGGACAGTGAGGTGTGGCATCCCCCGTTGTGAGAGCCAAGGGGACACTGATCTGTGACAGCAGAGGGGACACTGATCTGTGACAGCCGAGGGGACCCTGAGGTGTGGCCGGATCCTTTGTGACAGCTG